>NW_027413618.1:0-19975 GCF_048544455.1 Silene latifolia
GCTATGGATCTTCTTTACTGATTTTTTCTTGGTTTGGATGACTCTTTCATTTTTGTCAGTTTTTCATTTTTCTACAATGGTGTATTAGAAATATCGAATGGTAGCAAAAATCTTTAATAAGTTGTTGAGATGTTGTTGCATTATTGTCCTTCACTCTTTCATACACTTTAGTCTTCTTTGTAACACTTATGTTTTATTTTTACTTTGTCAAACAGGTTACAAATCAAATTGTTTAGCCAAATTACGATACACATGTCAATTTGATCTTATCATAGTGTTATAATATGCATAAATAGTAATTAGTTAGAAAACGATTCTTATTCTCCAATTCATTGTTTCAATTCCAATGTGTAATTAGTTTTGCTCATCTTATACTAATAATAATAATTATTAGAGTTCACCTATAAAGTTTCGATCCTTACTTTACTCTCTTACTTTTTGTCCCATATCTAATCTTATATATACTACGGAGTATATTATTATAACACAAAATGTGATATTTTAAATATATGTAATCTTTCCTTGAAATTATTTGGAATAGTTGTTAAAGTTGCTCACATAAAAGTTCACAACCGTTTCTTTGCAAGATAAACATAGGCTAAGTACTTTAAAATGCACCAAAAGGACAATAAAAAAAAGATCTTCATTCAAGCAATAAAGAGGCAAAATGCAATGTTTGTTGGTGAAAAAACCATTCATATTCTATAATCTTTAAGCCGGTCAAAGTAATGGTTAAATAATAAAGAGACAATTGAATAATCGCTAATTAAAGAGACAATTGAAGAACCATTAATTGAACAGGCAATTGAATCATTAGCAACTCAAACGAGAAAATTGAGAGTCATTGATTTTCTTTCTATAAAATCTCATCAAAATATCAATTCATATTGTCTTATTTGATACCAGGTTGTCGAAACCAATATTACCCGTCTTTTGAAAACAAGGGATGACAATGGAGCGCAATTTCATGTTCCAATACTTCTATGGCGTCAATATTGTCCATAAGAACAGAAGTACCCGAAAATTCAATTTGACGGATTGTGTCCTCACTTCAAAACAACCAAGCTATTCACATTTTGGTTTGCGTACCATCCAGAATCAAAAATTTGGTGTATTAAACTTTTGTTTTAAAATACCGTTCCCCCAGTCGTGTTTATTTATTTACTTTTTTTTTTAATTATTTGTGAGTGGTTTTTTAATTAAAATTAAACAAATGATTGAGAGGGGGACTACTCCATATAAGTTATTCACAAATTAAACACTTAAACACAATCAATTATTAACGATCCCGTGATTTTCACGGGCTCCAAAACTAGTTGAATCTTAAACCCTTATAATTATAATCGCTGCTCTGTGAAGAAACCCAAAGTTCCACATGTGAGGGTTGTCCCACATTGATAAAAGAGGAGAAGAATTACCACTTTATAAGGTAAGGGGCTACTCCCTCTATTGCCAATTGGTTTTAGAGTGGAACCCTCTTGGGCCTAAGTTGTGGACTCTTCTCCTCCGTTTGGGTGCGGCCCAGGCCCGTTGTTGAATTTAACATGGTATCAGAGCCCATGGCTAAAGACCTGGGTTTCATGGGCCAAAGTTTGCAGTCGGACGAGCAAAGTTGCTCGTTCTGAATTTGTCCTTCCGAGTAAATTTCCCAAGTTTTCAAGCATCCACCAAAAAATGACGAGCAAAGTTGCTCATTGAATTTGTCCGAAATCACCTGTGTGAAAAGTGGGCCTCACATGTGAGGGGGAGTGTGAAGAAACCCAAAGTTCCACATGTGAGGGTTGTCCCACATTGATAAAAGAGGAGAAGAATTACCACTTTATAAGGTAAGGGGCTACTCCCTCTATTGCCAATTGGTTTTAGAGTGGAACCCTCTTGGGCCTAAGTTGTGGACTCTTCTCCTCCGTTTGGGTGCGGCCCATGCCCGTTGTTGAATTTAACATGCTCCTCCCTCTCTCTCTCTCTTCGCTTTCGTTTCTTCTTAAATTTCCCCAAATTTTCAAGCATCCACCAAAAAATGGTGCAATTACTCCTTGTTCTCTCGAAATCACCTAAACTGAAGACAATATCACGCAAATTAGCAAAGAGACATTCAATCAAATCAACAAGAAGAGGTAAAAATTTGATGTTCCATGTTTGATATTTGAGTGTGAATTTTTTATCAAATTTTCATTCTATGATGTTGTTACATGATTGATTTGCTATTTCCGATTCAAGATTGTTATACTTCATATGTGTTTACAACATTTTTGCATGATGATTAATATTATAATTTGATAACCTAGGGTTTACGATTCTATTGATGATTTTTTAGAGTTTAAATATCACTTTTAGCTGTTATAATCATAATACACCACTATTTTACACTTATTATCATATAGCCACTGTGTTGATTTTGTCGATTTTGATTAGCTAATTGCATTGTTACAAACCTCAGAATACATGTTTATAAACATAATTAGAATCTACGGCTTCAATCGAGAGTATATAATGGAGGAAGGTTAGGTTAATTTTCTATTTCAGTCTATTAATTAGGATTAGATTATGATCAATATTTATATATAAAAAAAAACATTCTAGTCCAACATTTTAATTTTCTAAAGATCAAGATGTAAACAAGATTGTTTTATATTGCAAATAAAAATACTATGTTCTGATAATGGCGAAAACAATGTTACTATAAATGTGCAACTGTGTTATTATATCGAGTAAATCGTGTTACTCCAATATTTTAAACTGAACAATTGTGTTATGATATAATTATTTTACTCAAAAGTCATCAATCCTACTGAAACATTCTAATATCATAATTAGAATCGAACCGACCTTTTTCACTCTTTTTGCTACCTTTCTCAATGATGATGCTATTTTATTGTTACTGTTGTTTTAATTGTGGTATTATATGATAATGAAACTGTGTTATTTTAATTTTATATTTAATTTATTGGTTAATTGGCTATCTGTTTGATCTCAAAATGCATATTGTTGGACACTGGAGTGTAGGACGAGTCATGTGGCTAGACAACAATATTTTGGCTGATTATTTGATGCATCCTCTTAACATTAGCGAAAGAGTATCACATTTTAAATTTGATAATGTTAAATTTTTTAAAGAGATTCAAACATTAGCAATGATATTACTGTTAGATTCATTAATCTCATTAATTTACATATTCATATATGAATTGATTTATTTAGTCATAAAATAAAAGCTAGATCTTATGCATGCAAACTTAAACAAGATAAGAGAAGATATCGTCTATCTTACATTGGGATTTCGGATTAATAGGGCACCAACAAATTCACCTATTTGTTAGTTCTTGAGCTTCCTTATAATGGATGAACAAAAAGGTCCAAAATAGAACCTCTCCCAAAAGTGAATACCCAAAGAAATCCCTTAATAACTTATATATTTATGAACTAGTAAAAATATAAGTTTTACTTAAAATTGACACAAAAATATTATGTATTTGCTTTTGAATATTTTCGGCCAAGAGGAGAGATTTGTGTGGATTTATCTCTCTAAGTTTTCACAAATTATGGAGAGAATATCTTTCTTACACTAGAAAAATATTAGATGAAGTAATGAATAAAAATTAGAGGAAACCATTTTGTTTCTCTTAGTGGAAAACCGGTGGGAGGGGTGGTAGAGGGAGCCAATGCATGAGGCTCATTTTCTTCCCAAGAAAAATAGGGTTGCATGGCTACTATTAGGGTCCGTTTGGATTGAAGGAATTGAAGAGAAGAGGAGGGGAGGGAAAGGGAGGGATTTAATTTCCTTTGTTTGGATAAAAAATATGGGAGAAAGGAAATGGAAGGGAAGAGAAATGAGAGGACTTATTTTCCCTCCTATAAAACAAACTATAATCTTTTCAAGGGTGACAAGATTTGGAAAGAAAACATTATTTGGACTCTAATTATACCACTAGCATCCTTCTATCCTCCATCCATTCTTCATCTTCCTCCTTCCTCCCCTTCCATTTCCCTTCATAATTTTTGTTATCCAAACACCCACATTCTATTTGCCCTCCCCTTCTCTCCCCTCCCTTCACCTCCCCTCACTCCCCCTCCCCTCCCCTTCCCTCCTAAAATTGTATCCAAACGGACCCTTAGGCTTTAATCTATCATGTTTTCCACTTAAAATAAAAAACACAATATAATCCTTAAACACCCTCCATTTTCGGCACATATGCATAAAATGGGAGGTCCATTTTATTTTGTCATTTGTCAATTATAACATATGTGACATGTTACTTGTCTTATGAAATTGTAATGTATTTTTAACATATTAAAAATCAACATACTCATAAAATATGTCATTTAAAAAATCGACTAGTAATTCGTAATTACTTGTACCAAAACGGTTTATCAAATTATAAATTACAACGTCTTGTATTTATAATAAATTATTCATTCAATTTCAATTTCAATTGTTTCGTAAACAATAATTTTATCCAAGTAATAAAACAATTTGATTACTTAGACCGTATCCAATTTAATCGAATTATAATAAGACACGTTAATCTTACTCACAAATCATCCGTCAATTTTAAGTAATTTAATTAACTCGTATCGGCATACGATTAATTAAATGATCAATTAAGAGTATTTCCCTATAGGTATGACCTAAGGGGATCAACTGATCACCACCGTCGCACGAAAGTAATGTCAAACTCTAGTCAGCCAATCATTACCGATATGTGTGGACCAGTTGATTGTAAAGTATTACATCCCACATGTATTCTTAAAATGAGATTTAAACATGTGATCATCATGATCGATGGTTGTGATCGCATTATTGTCGGAGGACACATATTCCAACAATTACTCTGTCTGGATTTGTTTTATTTTTCTCTATACATGTATTGTTAATAACTTAATCCAACATCCTTGATTAGTTATTGCTATTGTAGTTCATTTCATTAAGATCTTTTGTTTTTTTTGGAAGGTTATTAGCTCAATGGTAGAGTGATGTACAATCTTGTTCAAGTCCTGCATAGCCTAATTCTTTGGTGTTAGTACTGTTATTGAATTGAATAAGTAATGTTACTTTATTTAGTATGTTATGTTACCATGCTGAATAAATAGTGTTAGAAAATAGTTTTAACTTTAATGATATCTTGAAAAGTAACAAATGACCAGTGCTACAGTATACTATAACATGTGTTACTCTATAGGGTAACCAATGTTATTCTACATGGTGCGTAATAATATTCAGTGTTAGAGTTACTTTGTAGCATAACTACTATTTTTCATATAGTAACTAGTGTTATTCATAGTGTAATTAGTGTTACTCTATAAATTACCCAGTGGTACTTCATAGAGTAACCAATGTTACTCCATAGAGTATTACATCAAAATTACTGTCACTATTTATTGTGACAAGTGTTACGCTATAGTGTGACTAATGTTACTTGGTAGAATCATTAGTGTTACATAATAGAGTAATCATTGTTACTTCACATAATCATATATGAATTATAAAATATGTTCTAATGATGTTTGAATGACATTCTGTTAATGTTTTAGGGTTTGAAGCACTAATTGTCCCATATTTCGAATATTCAACTCACTAATTTGAGACTGAAAAAGGATAATTAATTTGTTGATTGAATGTGCTACAAACTTATTTTTTAAATTGAGTCCTCGACAAACTTATTCCATTATCCATATATACTTATTAATTTCTATTTGTATTATTTGTTTTTCTTTATATTTCTAAATGATGTGTGAAGTGATTTACTTGTAATGTTCATGTCATCTCATATGTGTATAATTCTTTTTGCAGGATTTACTACTTTTTGTCTGACTATTGTCTACTGTTTGTTTGATTAATTGTGCTTGTCCCAGATGAAGTGAGGATATATCAATGAGTTATCAGATGATAGTTATAAGTGCTATCTAGACAGATACGAACTTTTTATTATAGTGGCGTAACAATTGAAGTATAGATGTTCATTGAATAATTAGGGTAGTGAATATGCAGATTATGAGTCAGTTTTCCATTCAATGGAAAACAGAACAATGATTGTGCCTCTTTGAGTCTTTAGTGATGTATACATGTTTATGTAAGGGTTCTCTCGAACTTTGAGTTAAGTAGCAATTCTGTAACTCACTCTTTCATTATTATTTAGTTAATTTTTGGACAAAGTTAGTTGTATTATTGGTAAGAAAACCACATATTTCACATGATGTTGAATTTCCGATTAGCATTTTTGTTAGGCTATTAGCTCAATGGTAGAGCAATGTGCAATCTTGTACAAAGATGTGGGTTCGAGTCCCGCATAGCCTATTCTTTCTTTGAAGTAGTGTTATTTTATTTTATTCAATAACTAGTGCTATTATGCAAAGATACTAGTGTAACAATATAAAATGACCAGTGCTACATCTTAGAGTAACCAACGTTACTTCTTAGAGTAAATAGTGTTATTATGCAAATATACTAGTGTAACAATAAAAATGACCAGTGTTACTTCTTAGAGTAACCACCGTTACTTATTAGATTAACTAGTGTTATTATGCAAATATACTAGTGTAATAATATAGAATGACCAGTGTTACTTCTTAGAGTAACCATCGTTACTTATTAGGGTAACTAGTGTTATTATGGCGCATATATATTAGTGTCACTATATAGCTAGAATGACAGTGTTACTCGATAGAGTAATTAGTGTTAATATAAAAAATAAGGTCACTGGATAAAAAATAAGGTCGCTGGAAATATTGATTGGAAAGAAGCTCAATATGCACCACAAATATCTTTATATTTGCCGAGAACAATATACAATATTATATTGCTCAGAAGTTTCCTCCAGAATGGACTTCATTTTACCTGCAAACAAATGAACCGTGTCATCAATCCAACTTTGTAAGACTAGCACTAGCACATCAACAATACACTTATATTCGTTCGTCTATGTGGGGCTCGAACCCACATCTTGCACAATAATGCAATGCTCTACCTTTTGAGCTAATAGACGACTAAGTAACAAAATAGAGTATTTATCGTCATCCACCACTTAGTAAATTGTCATTATCTAGTTGGAATGAGAAATATCAACCAACCGCGACGGCCTGCAAAGGCAATCAGAACAGCAACAACCATCAGCAGATTATAAATGTTGCAACAACCTGCACTAGTGAAGGCAATCCAACCAACGACGACTTGTATTATAAACCAAAAACTAGTGCATCAACGACAAAATGGAACCCTACAACACCATTATTGATTGTAACACAATTAATGTCTCATTGTAACACGACTAAACCATTATCGTAGCACAGTTAAACCATAATTGTTGTAAGTTACACGAAAAACTTATTACAACGGTAAAAGCTAATATAATCAGTGATATAACAACGTACCTCGAAATTAAGTCATCTTCATTCCTTCAAATTGACTGTATATTAATACACAAAAGTTATGCAAACAATTACCTAATTCAAAAAAAAAAACTATCAAATCAGCTAGACTATACAAGTTGTAATAGACGACGGGAAGAAAAAAACAAAATTCATCAGTAAAATAACACCACCACGATTCAATCGAACAATAGGCATATGATAAAAACAAGTAAATAAATGGAATGCAGCATATTAAAACCATCATGGAAACACAACTACAAGTAATGGTAACACTGCTAGATTATACAAGTTATTAATTGATCGATGTATACCTATTTTTCAGTCTTCCTGCATGATTCAGCACACTCAGATCTTGTGCGAACACTTTAACCACGGATAGTTCAGATACTGCCCGTGCAGATTACTCATCCCTGGTACAGATTTAATATAGGTAACAAACCACAGAGTTTATCAGGCGTATCGTCCATTATAACATATTTTTCCTCCTCTTGTCTGTTGCCTTCCTATTTTCCATCTTCTTTACATGGGAACCTGCATTGTGAGGCCGTTCCGCTTCCATTTTATTACCCGTTGTTGTAACACGAGTAACCATTATTGTAACAAAGTATAACTCTTATTGTAACAGGAGTAAACCATTATTGTAACAAAATATAACCATTATTGTAACACGACTAAACCATTATCGTAACTCAGCTAAACAATTATTGTCGCAAGTTATGAAAAATTACTCAAGTTATGTCACAGAGAAAGAGAGAAAAAGACATTATAATTTTGAAAGATGTAGCAACACTCAGATATGAAAATGATAACAACAATTAGGCAATGTTATAACACAGCCATTTTCATCGCAAATATGATAGTAGTGTGTTATAAACACGCATAAAATGTGTTTTTACATTCTCAAAAATTGTGTTACAATAGATTTATGCCATTAACATTGCAATAGAAAATTGAGATTCAATATCACTTGTATTAAGAAGATGATATTGAGACTCGAAATCACATATATTGAGAAGATGGTATTAAAACTCGACATCATGTGTACCGCTCAGACATAGTACGTAGTACATAATAAAGATAAACATATACTGTACACTACCGTCAATGAGAACACTAACAGCAGACACCATCTATAAGGCCATAGTTTGTTTTATCTTAAAAATTGAGTTGTTGGAAAATAACACCCTTTTCCATCTCCTTTCCTACTTGCTCCCATAACTTCTCTCCATTATTATTATTACTACATAACACTCCCTAACTACCTTTGCCAAAACACCAGCACACCCACCATGCCACCAAACCAACTCCCCTGTCTCTGCCTTCTCCTCCTCCTTTACGTCACCGCTTCACTTGTTTCTTTTTTTTTTTTACAGCAGATTCTAACTAAATCAAACTTTGGTCAAAATTTCACAACATTTGAAAGCCCGTTGCACATAGTTAATAACTTACAACAAGATATAAAACATTTAGATGAAATTACAGTTAAATCAAGATGTATCATAGTTAACTCGGACAGTTAAAGTGTCATTGTAACACGACTAAACCAAAATGTAACACAATTAAACAAAGATATAACACAAATAAATCATCATCATAACACAACTAAACTGTTATTATAATAGAATTTCCTATTCCGCGTAAAATTCATCAGTAAAATCATCACCACCACGATTCAATCCAACAATAGGCATATGATAAAACATTGACATAATTTAGGTTCTAATAGAATTTCCTAGAATCAAAAGCTTGCAAAACTCATGAGTATGTGACAGTGAACAACTACTCAAATCTATATGACTATATTGAACATATTTATAACTTTAAAAAGTAGTACCAGTATGCATCATTGTTACCATTGTAACACAGTTGTACCAATAAAGTAACATAATTATACCATTTAAGTAAGTAACGAGTTAAAAAGCGTATGCTCGAGATACACCATTGAACTTTGTACCAAAGAACACGATTAGCGTGTCGATATTGACAAACCTTGTATCACACGAAAAAAATATGATATAACTAGTTCTATTGCAAATATAATTGCAATGGTATAAGCACACATAAAGAGTGTTATAAAATTCTCACAATTGTGTTACAACAAGTTTACACTTAGAGATGAAGTTTGAACCTTTGGCAACCGAATGCGATTAAAATGACTCGCATTGGATATACACGAACTCTAAACACAAAGTTTGAACATTTACGCTAGTAGAAATGAAAATTCGAAGTGTACAAATTTACGAAGAAAATTATGAGATAAACTTACCATGGCAATGAACGAAAAGAAGATTAAAAAGTTGAATTGAAAATTTTACCAGTGCTTGAATGAAAAATTGAAGAGAAAAATAAAAAATCTGCAATTGAAAATGCAATTAACAGTAGATGCATTCGAAAAATAATATAATAAATCTGCAATTGAAACTTGAGGCTTGACAAATCAAGAGTAAATTAAGATTTGAAAGCATTAATTAAACTAACACATAAACAAAATAAATAATCAAATTGCTCTCTAGTGATGACAAGAAAAGATTGAACACTAATGTAAATTATCGAAAAATTGCAGTAAAAATTGCAAAATACCTAATTTATGAGAGATTGAGCAAATAATCGTCGCCACAAGTTTTAAGCGGGTGAATGCACACATTATCCACAATATTTGACTTGTTTTCATATTTCCCCCAATTTTTCTGCAAAATCATAGAATTTGTTAAATTAATTAGGTTTTCAACAAGAACATTATGGAAGAGAGAACGACTGACAAACTAATTGAAATGATAAGGTCAATAGGAAAATAAATCAAATTTTATCAGTAGGCAAACCATGAAGAATTGAAGTGCAATTAAATGAGGATACGAAGACAAGAGTAAGAAATAGAATTTCATGGAGAGTAAAAGAACACATGATAAGGCGACGGGTCAGAAGTGCAGTAGTTCATATAATTTTTTGGTAAGTTACGTTATTACCCTTACTAAGATGGCGCTATCTCAGCCGTTGATGTAAACAGATCTGACGGCCTAGAATGGGACGCATGACTCATTTAAGAAGGGTGGACTCTCTTGATCCTATTTCTCTCTCTCTATATATATATATATATGCAATTGAGATGAGTCCACAAATTTGGTTGAGTCCATAAGTCCACATCTCTACCATTTGATCTTACAAGATGAATGGTTGAGATTAAAACAAAAAAACACTCACCCAACATGCAATTAATGCTTTGTCTCCCATAATTTCAATTACCATTTTTTCTAATCAATTACTTTCTCTTTCCTATCAACTAATTTATTAAATTAATATACTATCATCTATATTTCAATTATCAAAATATTATAACGAAATTTCATACCCGCGTAAAATAAAAGCGGGTTCGTAAAAGACTCCGTAAATCTTCATACGAACTCCGATTAAGGCGAAACAAAATCCTATATTTAATATTTTTTCGAGCCCGACGCAATGGTAATATTTTTGAATACCATTGAGTTTTCGAAATTTTGAGTACAGCTAATTACTCGGAAGTTCCACCCTATTTGCTTGAAATTATCTCATTTGCTTGAAATTACACTATGCCCACTTGAAGTTACACTATTTTTACTTGAACTTAATTAATTAATTTACTCATATAATTAATTGGATTCCGAATGAAGAGGCGAGGATGGTGGAACGAACTAAAGTTACACACTTGCTTTGTTAAAGTTATACACGCCACATATTAAAGTTACACCTTCAACAATTCAAATTAGCTAGACATGTGATAAAGTTACACAAATTCAAATTTTACATATACAAAATGACCAAAGGACTAAAGTTACACCCGTCAAGGATAAAAGTTACACTCACAAAACACTAAAGTTACACTCGTAAATAAAAAAAGTTACATAAACTTGTGCTAAAATTACAAAAATTCAAATTAATAAATTCAAAATTTTATATACAAAATGACCCTAAAAGATTAAAGTTACACTCGTTAAAAATTAAAGTTATACTCATAAAGCACTAAAGTTACACTCATGAAGCACTAAAGTTACATAACTTGTGCTAAAATTACAAACGTTTAAATTAGTAATATTCAAACTTGTATATACAAAATGACTTTACAAGATTAAAGTTACACTCGTAAAGTACTAAAGTTACACCCTTACAAAACTGAAGTTACATGATATACAACTGAAGTTACACACTACTTGAAGTTACACCCTTACAAGAATAAAGTTACACACTATATAATAGAAGTTACAACATTCATCAATAATTATCAATCTAAATCAATCAATCTAAATCTCACATCTTCATCGTCAATCTATAACACCAAAGACATATCAACATCTTCATCATCAATCAATATCACCAACGACTCATCATCATCATCATCATCATCATCATCATCATCATCATCATCTCCATCTTCATAAAAAAACTACAATTAATAATTAAAAAATTTAGATATAATTCATCAAAAAAACAATCATACAAATCACTATATTTAAAATTATCAAACCATTTTAAATACCTAAGCAACGATTTCAACAAAATCCAACAAAAATTAATAAGAAACAAACACAAACCATTATATTCCAAGCACAACCGATCAATCTATAACACCAAAGACATATCAACATCTTCATCATCAATCAATATCGCCAACGACTTATCATCATCATCTCCATCTTCATAAAAAAATTACAATTAATAATTAAAAAATTTAGATATAATTCATCAAAAAAACAATCATACAAATCACTATATTTAAAATTATCAAACCATTTTAAATACCTAAGCAACAATTTCAACAAAATCCAACAAAAATGAATAAGAAACAAACACAAACCATTATATTTCGAGCACAATCGATCAATACTGAATATTTTGAAAACTCAATGGTATATAAAAACGTAGTTGCTCATTCATGTATGACTTTTACTCAATCATGGACATTTATTCATAAAATTTCCATAAACTACCCTTCAACCTAACTGTTACTCCGTCCTATCAAACTAATCACAATTTAGGCATCCATCCAACTTATTTATCCCTCAACCACCATCCTATCATCCCTATTTCTATAGGTTTATCATAGTCGGATGCTCGTGGCCACAATTAGAGTCGCGATTCATGGAAAGGAATAAAAGGATTACTACTCGCTACCGCTAAATCGTAATCGTAATCATAATAAAAGCATTGATGTAAATGAGAGGTTGATCTAATCGTTGCTCCATAGTCCATATATATGGTTTCATGATTCAATTATTAAAATTGGGATTTTTTGAAGTTTTTTAATGTTCAAAGTGATTGAAATACCGCTTTTGTTTTCTAAAGGTAAAAATGTGTCGATGAGAGGTGCGGGAATGAAATGAAATTATGGTAGAGAGAGAAAAATTAATACGAAAAGTGAAGGGTAAAATTGGAAATTACGAATGATTGAGTAAAAGGCGTAATGAAAGAGCAACACCCTATAAAAATATCACCATTAGGCTCGAAAAAATAATAAATTTAGGCTTTTATTTCGCCTAATCGGAGTGAATGAAGATTTACGAGCTTTTTATGAAGTGGCTTTCATTTTATGCGGAAATAAAATTTTTGATTTGGTTTGAAAATGAAATAAAAATGAGAGGTAAATGAAATTATAAGAGAAAAAATTAATTAGTGTATTGGAAATTGGTGTAAAAGAGACAAACAATTAATTATGCATAGGTAGTGTGAATTGTGTGTCTTTTATCTTTTAATCTCAACCATCCATTTTTTAAGATTCAATGGCTTAGATGAGGATTCATGGACTCAACCTAAAATGGTGGACTTATAGGATCCTATTTCTATATATATATATATATATATATATATATATAATTAGGATCAAGAGAGTCTACCTTCTTAGGGTGAGTCCATCCTACCAATCTAAACCGTCGATCTACAAGAATTGGATGCCTGAGATTAAATCTCGGATAGATAGACGCGGGTTTTAAAATTCATCGCCGAGTTCTTTTATTTCATCAAGAACTTCCTTTATCTTCTTTCTCTCTCTTCCGTCAAATTCTCTCTGAAATTATATACAAGATTCATCGTCCTTCTAATTATTTTTCCAATCAATCTTTATCATTTCGAAATTCAATTGTTGTTCTAATCAATCATCATCATTTCTAGTCAATCGTTCATCGTTATCTTTGATCAAGCATTAAAAGTTGCGTGATTTTGACAAAAGGAAACCTAAGAACAAGCATTACAAGTTCTGTGATTTTGTTACTTACGCTCGTTGTGATGATTCCTGGCGTAATTACAAAAATTAGGTAATATTTCCATTGTACTATAGTTCTCTGGTAAAATTGATTTGATTTTCACAAGTAATTGCAGGTATAATTCATTTATTTAGTCTTTCGGTAAATATTCTTCGATCAATTTCGGAAAACTGAGATGATATTCTTATTTACCTAGAAATCTCCAGTTTAATTAATGCGATTTTTTCAACATACTATAGTTATTGTTCAATAATTGTTTATTGTGTTGCTATTTATTGTTCTTAATCTCTTTGATTGATTTTGGCAGTATATCATCTTCTTCATCAACGATGTGATGGCGAAACTTCAATAGGCGGAGAAATCTTAGGATTGTATGATCTTTATCCACAACGATAGTTAGCTCGTTCATATCAATCTATAATAACTTGACTTGTCATTCTTCATATAATGTGCAATTTATTGACGAATTGTATTATTTGTTGTAAAAATTAGGTCAAATTTGAAAGTGAACTGGAATCAAAATTAGGTCAAATTCTATGCTTTTATTGACTTATTGCTGGATGTGATTGAGGTGTTTGAGTTTCAATGTTGTTGATTTCATGGTTGGCAGTACACCTTTGGTAGATGCTAAAAACGTGAATGGATCAGGCCTCTATAGCATTGATTTAGGTAATATTCTACACTTTTAACTTGAAAATCTCAACTTGCTCCAAAGAAAACCCACAATGTAAAGACGATCGGAAAAAATGGTTATACTTCGTGTTACAACAACAGATAATGTCTGTTACAATAATAGTTTATTAGTGTTTCACTAACAAACAACTATGTTTTACGGTGGTAATGATGTACGGAGTATATTACAATAGCAACACACATATGTTACAAAAACAATTTAATGTCTGTTATGAAAATGAATAAGAGTGTAACTTGCGACAATAATGGTATAACTGTATTGTGATAGTGGTTTAATCTTGTTACAATAACGGTTATACTTTGTTATAATAATGGTTTACTCGTGTTACAGTAATGGTTATACTTTGTTACAATAATGGCTTTCTTGTGTTATAACAACGGTTTAATACTAGCTGCTTGCTATATCAAAGGGTGATGAAACATTGGGTCATACATTCTTTGAATGTAATGTCAGCAAGAAAATGTGGGATGCGCTTATGAATTGGCTGGGAGTATGTATACATCCTACAAGTATACATTGATCTACTGTCGACGTGTCACGCGAGGCGAGCCATGGTTACTGAATGCTAACCTCAATGCTCTTTCCTTATATTGTGTCAGGACTGGTTTTTCTGTGGCTTTCTTTGCCATATGTATATTGGTTTAGCTAAGAGAGCTAAATTGATTGGTTTTCTTTATAAATGAATAAATTGGATCACTGGTATAAAAAAAAGAAAGCAAGTTCGAGGCTATTTAGCGTAGACATTATTTCAATTTTCTTAAAATGCTATTAGCTCAACGGTAGAGCAATGTGAAATTCTTCACATAGATGTGGGTTCGAGTCCCACATAGCATAATTACGTATTACTGATATTGTTTGTAACACTTTTTATTCCATTAAGTAACACTAGTAATTCAATAGTATAACCCTAATTCTGGATACTACTTTAGAGTGCCACTGGTTACTGTATAAGGGAAACACTAGTTACTCGATCGACTATGTAATACTAATCCTGAATATTAATCCTTATGAATGACCAATTGATCTCATTTATCAAGAGTTATAAGTGCAATAAGATAAAGTAGAGTGCAATAAGATGAAGTAGAAAAAATCGATATGAATGACTGACCAGGTAAAGCTTAATCGTGGAGTGCAATAAGATAAAGTAGAAAAAAATCGAAAATTATAACTTAAAAACTTCGAATTTTCAATTGGACAAGTAACATAGTTCATTCTATTCCTCGGGAACAACTGTTAAAAGAATAGAAAAAGGTAAAATGACATCAAATTCTGACTTCTAAGTATGTGTTCAAGTAATATAATCCCTAAATAATGTTGCTCCACATACAGCACTAATCTTGACGGCATTTGATATTAGAATAACATGTCTTTAATATTAGAATAACATGCTGATATAATTAGAATAACACTACTAGTAAAAATTTTTATAGCTAACATGGGAGTTGAACCCACATCTTGTGCATCGCACGATGCTCTGCCATTTGAGCTAATCGGCTTTCGACAAGAGTAAGGCACAAGAGAAAACTAGAATCTTCAAGTAGAAAACAACAAGGACTCCTAAATATTCACCGCCTCAAAACACCATACAACAAATGATAAATTTTTGTCAATGATTCAAGATCAGTCCTTCAATACTATTAAGCCAACGGCGTAACACTGGTTAGTCGTTAGCGTAACACTGGTTAGTCCTTAGAGTAACACTATCGAGATCTTATTAAAACAGAAGTTAGTCCTTAAAATAACACATTTTTGCCTAAAACCGTTAAGTATTCTCATGAATAACCAATAGTAGTTACATTTTCTGCTCAAGATGCCAAAACATTTCTTAACGATGACCCATCACAAGAAGAAAATCTCTGCAACTCTTTTATTTGTTTCATCAAAAATGTCATAATTACTATCAATTTTAACTAATACAGCAACGATAAAACAAAAACAATTAGCTTAAACTCAAATCGAGAAAAACATACAGTGTATAACTCTATAGAGTTATACTATTGAACAAAAGAAATTGATGCTTTCATAGTATAATAAATCAAACCTGCAATTGAAATTACTAATCTTATCGCTCGATTCGTAGATCTGAAATGTCGTCGTTTAATATTGTTGATGAGGTTGTAGAAATTTGATGATTATGTTCCCTCTTTTTGGCTGCAAGATAAGAACAATAGAAATATTGGGAAAAGAATATGCTGGAGAGAGAAACAAGAGAGAGAGTATTTTTTTTTAGAATGACAGGTTACAGTGGGTAAGGAAAGTCAAGCGAGGTTTGCGTGTTTGTTTGGGTTAATTAGATTGCCTGACGTGGCCTAATCTGGCGCGTTGAATAGTATTAGATCTGATGGTGTATAATGATAGGACAGACTCATTTAAAACCCTGGACTCACCGGATCTTAGCTGTATATATAGAGGCAAGATCCGGTGAGTTTGCCACTTTTCGTGAGTTACCCCCGCATATATATACAATTGATCTAACAAAATCAATTCTTCACCATCAGACGTCACAAAAACAAACACGTTATCTCTCTAAATCTAATTACTTCCTCTCTCTAAACCTAGTTTCCCTTTCTGTGCATCAAACAAAAAAAAAGTGGAAAATCAATGATAATCTTCCAAATTCATCGTCAATTTCATCAAATTCTTCCCAATTTTTTTTGTAATTCCATACGATTACAAGAAATTCATTCACAAATTCGATTATTTAAATGAAACGATCAATTGATTGATGATTTATTATCATAATCATCAATCAAAAAAACTGGAAAACCAATGTATGAATATCACTTACGATTTCATAGCTAATAATCGTATAACTTTATTGATTTACGTAGCTATTGCAACAAAATAATTGTGTTCTGATTCTACTTTGTTAGTATGCTTGTTTATCATATTGTTGACATTTTATTGATGATTTATTATCATAATCCTGGAAAAATATTTGTAATCTAGATTAGCACACCAACTGTTTGTTAAAATGTCTAGTTGAATTTAGAAACTCAGTTATTGTAATGAAGAAACGTGGTTATTTAATAGTTATTCAAATTCAGAAACTCAGTTATTGTAATGTAGAAACTCGGTTATTGTAATGTACAAACTCAGTTATTGTAATGTAAAAACTCTGATATTTGTAATTATTGTAATGTAGAAACTCAGATATTATACTGTATAAATCTGGTAATTGTAGTTATTGTAATGTAGAAACTCAATTATTGTAATGAATAAATTGTGTTATTGTAAAACTCAAAAATATTTAAATATTCAAATGCAGTTGTTGTAACATTACATCTCGATTATTGTATTACTTTAACTCAGTTATTGTATTATTAAAACACAGTTATTGTATCTTCGAGTTACTTCTTGGATGTATATACTATATTCAATGAAATAATTCATTGTTTTTGGTGATTTACAGGTTGAATCACGATGAACACGGACAGTAGACGTTCAGTGGAATAATTGATGTATATACTTGGTCATTTAATAGTTAACTCAGTTGTTTATTGAGAACAATGTTCTCTGATATTTAAAGTTATTCCAATGTAGAAACTCGGTTATTGTAATGTAGAAACTCAGTTATTGTAATGTAAAACACTGGTATTTGTAGTTATCGTAATGTAAAAACTCAGATATTGTAATGAGTAATTCATGTTATTGTATGGAGATGAAACTCAAATATAGTCAACTTTCTATCGATTGTTTGTCTTCATCTTGTTTAATTGAATAAATGGCCATTTCATTATAACAACGTTAAAAAAAAATGACTTGCTTTCATTATATAACTATTTTGTCTCAAATATATTCAAATTTCTATCTTTTAATGTAACTCTGGTATTTGTAGTTGTTGTATGTAGAAACTCAGTTATTATAATGAGTAAATCGTGTTATTATATTGAGATGAAGCTCACACTAGTAGAAAAAACCCCTATCGAGACGCCTTTATCGAGGCGGTTCTAACAGAAATGGCGCAAAAAGCCAAAAAAAAGGGCGGGAACTAAATTTTTATGAGGTGGGAGGTCTATTACGGCGGTTTAACTTAAGAACCGAAATTTTTCTATTGGTATCACTAAAAGAAATAAAAACGAAAAAGGGCATAAGTTGAAAATAACTATGCAACTGAAATACAATAACCAGCTATAAGTATTGAAATAACCATAAAAACACTGTAAAATAACTGGAAATTTTAGAGAAATAAAAGCATAGTTTGTAGAATAGAGTAACTACGCAAAATGAAATACAATAATCCGAGTAATGCATTGAAATAACTGAACTAACACATTACAATAACTGGCTATCTAAAAGAAAAGTAAAAAAAAAGTGTCTCTGATCTTCTTCTAATTTTAAGGTGTCCTCTTCATCAGCTACGGATACCGAATCAGATTCTAACTTCTCTCAAGATCCCGTTCATAATGCTCTCCGTCAAGAGCATCTTTTGCATAATGCTTGTTATTTCAATCAAGGGTTATTTCTCTTTGCATGGGCTGAAGTCTGGCAGTCATCAGCGTCCTCCTGCTATTCCATTACCGTGTTCTTTACAGGCTTCAAATGAAGAAGAAGATCCTCAAATTGGTCTTAATTTGCTTTGTCTCAGAACCACAAATCTCAGTTTTGCTTTGTCTCAGAACCACTCTAATTCTCTAGTTGAGCAACACTTTTTCTCGCAACTTATTTAACTCTTTTCCCACCAGCTCTTCTCAATTTTAAATTACCATCCTCAACCTGCCATGTCCTTCCCGAGATCCTTCACGTTTTGCAAAAGACATTCTCTTCCATCATTTACGTCCGACATCATCATAATACCCACCATCTCAAGCCATATAGGCATCCTGTCCAATTTCCGCTTTATCATCGACGGAAAGATCTCCCCCTCATATGTGAGCA
The DNA here is from genome assembly GCF_048544455.1 of Silene latifolia. NCBI lineage: Eukaryota > Viridiplantae > Streptophyta > Magnoliopsida > Caryophyllales > Caryophyllaceae > Silene > Silene latifolia. Next base: position 19,165 of record NW_027413618.1, read on the forward strand.
TGTAATACATGGTAAAAAAAATCCCAATTCATTATAGTTAAGCTGCTTTTTTTTCAATTGAAAATTAACATCAACAATGTTGAGTGTAGAAATGACAATCCCTTCTTTTACTGTTTTCTCTGTCAAAAAGTCAGAGAAGCAATCAACCTACCACATCCACAAACAAAAAAGAAATAGGAATTACATAAAACACAAAATACAACTTTAGAAATAACACTAAAATAGGACATAGCAGATTATATTCTAACACAACGAACAAGAAATAATTATAAAATAATTGAGATTGAATAATACAATAACTCGCTTAAAGTAATACAATAATCGACATATAACGTTACAAAAACTGCATTTGTCAGAACATCATATATAGAACAACTAAAGTACACAACATCCAATAAGTCACTACCAGATACAATAACTGAGTTTTCATAATACAATAACCAGATTAAAGTAATACAATAATCGATATATAACGTTACAACAACTGCACTTGTAAGAACATCTATATAATAAGCGACGTATAACGTTACAACAACTGCATTTGTAAGAACATCATATATAGAACAACTACCTCAATATATTACAATAACTGGACTGTAATTTAAAATTACGAAACCCTAAAATTATGCGAAAACAATAGAAAATGTAATTTAACAACAAAAACATGACAAATTGAACTACATAATGAAAAAAACTGAATAAATTGAAGAATAAACACACAAAAACAAGAAATTGAAGCAAAAAAACACGAAGATGAAATACGAAATTGAACAAAATCAACGAAAAAAATAGTACAAAAGAAGAAATTTAT
>NW_027413619.1:0-19974 GCF_048544455.1 Silene latifolia
CACAAATTGACCTAATAACCACTATTCATCCTGTAATATCTTTCTTATCTCTCTACAATACACTCTTAGCCAGGTTACAACAACCTCTCTCTAAGTTCACTGACTTGAGCGTCGGAGTGAGTACGCTCGGCCAAAACCGAGCCCTCAGTTTGTTCATCATTTCAGGAGACCGCAAGGAGGATTCAAGCAAGGACATCATTCTACTAGCTACGAGTGGTAACAAACACCTGCTCTGGAATTAAACCCGGAACAATTGGCGCCGTCTGTGGGGAAAAAGCAAACTAGAAGCTAGTCACATTCATTCCCAAACAACAAAAACAAAAACACAAAAAAAAACCCACCCAAAAAGCTAAGATGTCGAAACAACAAGAGGTAGTCGCAACCGACGAAGCCACATTCTACCAAGATGATACATTTCATCATTCTGGAGTAGTACAACCCTCCACCGGCGGAGTAGTCCAACCGGAATTCGGAATGCCGATAACATCGGACACACCGCCGTCCGCCAACCAGGTCACCATCATGGGACAGGTGGTTGACGTAGCAAAAGCGAAGACACTCCGGACCTGGTGGGAGTACACCACTCACATAGGCACGCCGACACAAGCGGCGGAAGCGTCGCCCAGGAGGCCGAGTGCCCGCAACGTGACTCCAAGAAACTTGAACGAGCAATGGGGAAGCAGACCCTACCAAGACGCCGGAGGAGCCCAAAGTGGTCGTGGTAAACGTAAGTCCTTCTCGTACTCGGGAGAGGACATCGCCGCCGCAACACCGACGAGGCACACCCGGGGAACGGCGAAGCCCGACTCGGGAGAGCGGGAGAAGAAGCCCGAGCCGGAGAAGAAGTCCTTCCCGCTACGAGGAGAGAAGCCGGACTAGGAACGCGAGGAGTCGGTCGCCGCGTGTCATCCGACACGTGGTCAAAAAAGCCCCTCGGTGATTATGTCCTAGACACCGCCGTACAACCAGTCAAGTTGCCGGCGTTCACATATAAAGGAGACAGCGACCCGACCGACCACGCCGAGGCTTTCGAGTCTTACATGTCGGTATGGGAGCAACGATGAGGTCCAGTGCCGAGTCTTCCCAACGACCTGCATGGGATGGCTCAAAAGCGGTACAAGGGGCTTCCCGACGGTTCGGTATCTTGTTTTGCCGACCTAAAGGACGCCTTCTTAGCCCAAGACTCTTGCAACAAAAGGACGGTCGTGGAGACGTCGGACCTCCTAACTATCAAGCGGGAGGAGGGCGAGTCTCTACGAAGCTATATGAAGAGGTTCGACGGCAAGGTCAGCAGATTCGGGGGAAATCAATCCCGAACAAGCGCTTCGACCGATGAAGGGCCTCCCAAAGGGGAACTTAAAAGACGAGCTCATCAAGCACGGGGGCCTGGGCCTAGACACCGCGAGGAAGATGGCCGACCAGGCCATCAAGGTGGAAGATTACCACAAGACCTGGGTGGGCCCGGCGAGGCCGAGCCCTCGGGAGAAAAAGCGCCGGGATGATAGCCCGGATGAGAGGCGCCGTGACAACAACAGGTCACGATCCGATGATAAACGCGTGACAATAACGAGTCACGGTCGATAGATACGCTTAAGAAAAGGCCTCGACGGCGCCGGCGCGGTTCGGGAATGTTTTACCAAAGGCATTACCATGACAAAACCCCTCTGGTCGCATCGGCCGCCAAGGTCTTCGCCTAAGCGAGCGAGGGCCGGAAGTGGGAACGGCCTCCCAAGCCAAAAGGAGACGGTGACTCGAACCCGATCTGCGAGTACCACGGGCTGCGCTGCCACCACCACGACAAGCCGGCATTTGAAGAATGCAATTGAAGAGCTAATCCGGAAGGGGAGCCTCGACAAGTATGTGGCCAAAGGCGAGGAAGACCGACGCCGGGGCTCGGATAAGAAATCCGTTTTTCAACGGATAGGAGTTATCCATGTAGTCATCGGAGGTAACGAGAACGGTGGGTCGGCTCATGGGCACAAACGACACCTGAACGAGCTGTATCAGGCCATCAACTTTGTGCCCAACGCAAGAACCACCGCCTCCAAAGCATTCCCGATATGACTATTGGAGGGAAGGACTACGAGGGAGTCATCGCCCCTCACAAACGACCACTCGTAGTCAACTTGGACATATCCAACCACCTAGTGAAGAGATGTCCGATAGACACAGCGCCTACACGAACATCATGTTCAGGGGAGTGCTTCCACAGCCTCGGCTACCGAGAATCAAGGACTTGAGCCCTCGCACCCATCCACTATCTGACTTCTCCGGGGCTGGCACGGTACCCCCAGGTTCAATCGGACTCACGGTGATGTTCGGCGAGGGAATACGGCCAAGAATGTCCTAGCCGAGTTCGTCGTCATCAACGGCTCATCCGCCTACAACGCCCTGATAGGCCGAGTTACTCCGAGCGTGCCGACGCAGGTGATGTCCATCAGGCCCCGACGCTAATGTATGTCTCGGACCGGGGGGAAGCGCATAAGCTCGTCTCCAAAGACGAGAAGGACGAGGTGGTCAACATCCGGATATCCGCACAGGAGGATGCAACATGCAATCCCTCAAAGTGGCGAAGCGATCGGAGAAGGGAAAAGCTCATCCTCGCAACCGAAGGGCGACCTTATGGATGCGACCGAAGCGGCCGACGGGGAGTGGCGCCTCTAAATGAGGCCTTAGGAAACTGATAGACCTTGTATAGCGCCGGAGGTGCCCAAAACAGCTGTGGGCATCCCGACGCATGTTAATATCAAATGTAAAATCGACCAAGTCTCCCATGAAGATGTCCATTTTCCCCACAAATCACCGGGTAGGAATAAAGAAGCCGACACCGTCTCATACTCGTCAATTCGACAAGAGCGGCGTCGTTAAAAGAAGCGACGCCGTCTCATACTGTCGATTCGACAAGAGCGGCGATCGTTAAAAAGCCGACGCCGTCTCATCATCAATTCGACAAGAGCGTGATCGTTAAAAAAAAAGCCGACGCTCGTCTCATCTGTCGATTCGACAAGAGCGGCATCGTTAATGGCCGACGCCGTCTCATCTTGTCGATTCGACAAGAGCGGCGTCGTTAACGAAGCGACGCGTCTCATACTGTCGATTCGACAAGAGCGGATCGTTATGAAGAAATGTAGCGCCGTGGATCACCCCAAATAGTAGCGCTTCGGCGGTCACTTAAAGTGGTAGACGCCGCGTAACACGCTATCCAGACGCCAGCTCACATCGTCATAGACAAGAGCGGCGGTCCCCATGAAGAAATGTAGTCTTTGTGGCGGTCACCCCAAATAGTAGACGCGGCAGATCACTTAAAGTGGTAGACGCCGCGTAACACGCTATCGAGACGCGACTCTTCATTAAATCGTACCGACAAGAGCGGCGAGTCTCCATCGAAAGTTTTACACGGCGATCGCGGCCCGGCGCAGATTGATAAACAAATCAAAATGCCTTAAAAGCGTTAAAACAGTTGAGATGCACACTCTCTAAAGCGCCTCGGCCAAACCAAGGCTCAAACAAAAGAAACGCTCAATTAATAAACGTAAGAGGACAACTCAGACAAGAACGGGAAAAGACCTCGGCCAAGCCAGAGGCAAAGTGGAAACACTAAATACCGTTGAAACGCTCAAAAGAAATAAGGTAAAGACCTCGGCCATGCCGAAGGCAAAAAAAAAAAAAAAAAAAAAAAAAAAAAAAAAAACGAACTCTTATTAATAATAACAGTTTTACGGTGCGAAAAAATGGAGATAACTTGACCGTCCCCGTTGGAATAAACCAAAACACAACCTACCAAAGGATACAAAATACAAGGAGAAAAGCAAAAGCTACAATTATGTCATTTGAGGCACCAAAGGATGACGGGGAGGAAGGGCTTAATGATCGGCCCCCGAACAGCTGAAGCAAATCTGCTGTAAACTTGTTCTCATTAAGCAGCGCATGATGGTGTGTGAGGAGTGCAGTCTGCAGATTGTAAACTTGTTCTCATCGAGCAACCTATGCTGGTGTCTTACCATCGATGGCGGTAGCCGCATCTTCTTCAATAGGCAACCCAGTGGCTTTCTAGCGGCCTCGGCTTTGGCCTCGGCGTCATCAGCCGCCCTCATTCTCTCAGCTTCCTCCTTGGCCGCCTTAGCCCTCTCAGCAAGAGCTGCTTTCTCCACGGCCGCCTCCTTCTCAATCTTCGCCCTCACCGCCTCCTTGGCCTTCTCCACCATGGCGTTCTCCTTAGCCTCGAGCTTGTCATCAAGCAGCTTGTCATATCTACCCCACGGAAAGGAACCATCGAGAGGGAAAAGCTCCTCGATCACTTCCCTAGCAGCTCCTTCGGCCAAGTCCGAATTGGCGCACGGATTGGGGAGCATGACGGTTTGGAGCATCTCAATGTCCGCCTCTTTCTGCTTGATGATGGCCTCTTTGCCCCGAACCACCTCGCTGGGCCTTAAACAGGCCCTCGGATTCGTTCCTCTGTTTGGAGATAGAGGTCGGCACGCCCTTGAACATGGTTACACTTCTCCGGCGGACTTCGCGGCCTCGGGTGCCGCAGCCTCGGCTGCCGCGGCCTCGGCCTTGGCTTTCTCGGCAAGGACCTCTTTTTCGGCGTCCTCCCGAGTTTTCTCTCACCAAGAGCGCCTTCTCAAAGATCTCCCCTAAGCTTCCGCTCATTGAGAGACCTAGCTTTGCCGACGCAGCCACCGCTTAGCGGCATTACGCTCATGAACGGCTCGAGCCACGGCCTTCTCTGCTCTCCGCGTGAGACGGCGGCGGTAACCACGTTCCACCTTGCAAGCTCCCTAATTAGCTTCGTGCCTTCCTCTATAAGCTGGGAGACGAAGCCTTCACGGGATGAAGGGACGGTGGTAACAATTTGACCCCCAACCCTGCGGCCGGGAGGAGGAAGCCTTACGGGATGAAGGGTTAACGGTGACGCTTGATCACCGACTGCGAGAGGTCCCCTCCACCCGCCGCCAACGAGAGCGAAGCGGCTGCGGCTGGCCTACAAAAATTTAATAAAGACGCGTATCAACGTATATCGACATGTCGGAAGCTCGTCATCGGGGAGCACCCAATGACTCGGCTAAATTTAAGCCACGGAATGAATAGGTACCGTGCTTCGCCTTCTTGGCCGGAGGAGGCACTTCCTTGCCAACGGTAGAGGCTGCCTCCTTCCTCTTTCGGATAAGGGGAGATTCCTCCGCACGAGTCCCCCTCGAAGGAATATCAACAACCTCCACCTTTTTAGAAGGGGGTGGGAGTTGGAACCAACGTCGACGCCTCGCCGCCGAAGACATTTGTTTTCCGCGTCCGACGAACAACGCCGCGATAACCTTCACCGAGCCTCCTCCACGCTCAAGCCCCTCAGCCGCTGCTCCATAAGATCACCCGGCGACCTCCTACGGTCGTGGGTTTGAGCCTTGGGATGCAAGTTGGCAACGGTCCCATCTTTGTGCAGCCCCATTCTCTGGAGAAGATCCTCAGACAAGCCCTTTCCAAAGTGGTCTGCGAAAGAAACAAAGCAAGAGTTAAGTAGAGGAAATAAACCGAATTCGAGGAGCAAGAGCATTAAGAGCGGCGATGGGCCTCACACCGACCCCACTCACCCCGTGCTAGGGTCGGTATGAGGCCGACATGGTGAGCGGCTCATCCGAAGGATGATCTGCGTCGGAGGAATCCATCTTTTCGGCACCCCACTCTTGTCCACCTCAAAGAGCCTCATTACCAGCCTCTCATCGTCCTGGAGATAGACACTGCTAGCATCCATTTTGAGCTTCTTCCGGGAAACCCATCTATCGTGCTCACCCGAGTCTCACACCGCAAGTTAACTCGGTCTTTGGAAAAAGCGAGGCGGCGGATAGTCATCCGGCACCTTAACGTACACCCTTTGGCCTTGCCGATCCTTGCAAGAAGAAAGTTTGTTGTGAAACATAACCCGGCTCCATCTCCACACCTTTGTACCATCCGACGCGGCCGAGAAAATGGTTTGAGATGATGAAGCCGCGGAATAAATTCACCGTTGGGGCCTCTCCCTTGAAGAGACAGAGCCAGACAAAGCCGATTATGGTCCTCATAGCCAACGGGTGCAGTTGTGCAACGGCGACGTTCATGGCTCTAATAATGGCCATAACGTGCTCATTCAACGGAAACCGGAGCCCATACTCCAAATGCCGCATATACACGCCGGTGTGGCCCGGTGGAGGGCAACAGACGGCCTGACCCTCCTTAGGGATAACAATTTTGTATCCCCTACCGAAGAAAAAATGGCCCTCGAAAAATTCCTCGCCTGAACAACTAGCGAGCTTATGAGTCCAAGCACGGTCAGAACGGACCTTACAGGCGTCGCCGTGATCCATAACATACTGCCTCCCTTCGTTAGGACGAGACCTTTCCTCTTCATCACCGAAATCATCACCAAAATCGCCATAGGAATCAGAGTCCTCCCATTCCTCAAGAATTTGAGGATCAACTTCAGGAGAAGGAGACCTAGGGCCCCACGACGCGGGTTTACTAGGTCCAGCATCAGCAGAAGACATGTTCACAACAAACTACAAACGAAATAAAAGAAAATTTGTTTGATTACCTTGAAGAAATACACTCGCCGGATCGAAGACCGAAGATTGGAAGAAAAGAAAGCCCTTGAAAGTTTAAAGAGGAAGATTTTGGGGGAAAATTTTGAAAATTTGAGGAAATGAAAATAATGGCCAAAATCACGGAGTAACTACCCTATTTATAGGGAAAAGCCCATGAAGAAGGACCAATCGGGGCACGGACCCATGAAGCGTCAACCAATCGGCAAGCGGACACGTGTCGGACATGCAACCACGGAATGTCAATCGTTGCAACGGTTGAATGTCAATCAATGCTACGCTGATTACCAAGCGTATTCAACACGCCCATTCACATCTCTTCGCCTGTTCATCTCCCTCAACAAAATCCTAGGCGCCTGCTCTCCGCCGGCTACATGATCGACCAAGCCATGAAGCACCGGCCGGGGGCAATCAAAAATGACCGGCACTCTCGGCCCGGGGTCTCGGCCGGCGTCATATTATTTCCCACATCGGATACCCTTTACGCATCCATGTGGAAGGGGGATATATGGTACGGCCTAACAAGAACCACGCCGATGCTTCGGAAAAGCCGTTACCAAAAATTTTGCAAAAATACTTACGTTGAGAATATACGTTCACATACATCGAAGCCCATACCACGGCATAGACTACGCTGGGGGCAAATTGATGGGGCATATTCTGCACCGCTGACCAAGTCAACACATTGAGCAAGGTCAAGGGTATTCACAGCAAAGTCAACGACTTAGACAGTCTAGCCGGTGAAGCCCATCGGCCTGTCACCTGGGTCTCGGCCAGACAACCAGCCAGACGGGACACATATCTGCGTACTCATATCCAAGACCCTCGGCGAGCCTGCCACAGGTCCATCGGCCGAGGGTATAACAGTCTTTTCACCTGATAGCCACTTGGCCACTACGTGACAAAAGGTGAATGCCTATAAATACTCCTCAATCTTCATTGAGGAAAAGGATCCACAAATTGACCTAATAACCACTATTCATCTGGTAATATCTTCCTTATCTCTCTACAATACACTCTTAGCCAGGTTACAACAACCTCTCTCTAAGTTCACTGACTTGAGCGTCGGAGTGAGTACGCTCGGCCAAAACCGAGCCCTCAGTTTGTTCATCATTTCAGGAGACCGCAAGGAGGATTCAAGCAAGGACATCATTCTACTAGCTACGAGTGGTAACAAACACCTGCTCTGGAATTAAACCCGGAACAAATATAATAAAGCGCATAAGAAAAATAGCAAAGTAGATGTGTTTTAGTGGTATGAATAGCGGTGTTCCACTTAACATGTCAGCGGTTTGATTCCCACCATCATCATGATTTTGGTTTTTTTATAATTTTAGCAATGCCCTCATTAAATGTGTCTTTGATTGAGAGGGGAATTAGAAACAAAATCCCTAAACTTCCTTATTAAAGTTAATTAATGCACGTAATTAACTATTAGTTCTTTAATTAATTTATTATTTTTTGCTATTTCAAAGTTCTTTAATTAATTTATTATTTTTTGCTATTTCAAATTATCAATATTCATTATTTTAGGGTACTAAGAACATATTTTTTTTGAGTAGGTCTCCTGAGAGACGGTCTTTCAATAGGTTTATTGAGAGACTATTTTACAATTTTAAGAAAAAGTGGTATTAAAGATAATAAAATAGATACGAATCATGATTAAAGATAAAATGGGTACATTTATTATGTAAATAGATACGAAATTACATGTCACGGTCAACAACAAAAGGGTCACGAAATACAAATAAAAGGGTACGAAAGACTGATCTCTCAATAACTTATTGAAAGACCGTCTCTCACAAGTTTTAGAGTATTTTTTGCCCTAATATGGTTAATTTTGTTTTAGTAACGGGGTATAAAGCACGAATCAAAATAATTTCGAAAAATAAAAGTAAAGAAAGATAAGTTGTTGAAATGTTTACGCCATGACATAAAAAATGTCAAATTCGTGGTGAGTTATAAGTAAAAAATCAAAATTATTTTTATAAAACAAAAATGATAAATTGAAGTGTCGTATTGCGTCCATTTAACGTAAATTGTGAATTTATAATTTTAATTTTTATAACATAGGAGTGCGTTTTTTCGGTTTCCACAATAGTACAATCTTAAGATATTCGCTATCCCAAAAAAAAAAAGATCATGGCTTCGCCCTTGACTACAAGTACATTGTATAACATAAAACTATAATTTCCTAGATGAAAGATGAAACAAAGCCGACAATCTGCAGCATGTTGGTGAACTACGGTCGATAAGAGTGAAGATTCATCATTCACAACATTGACAAGGCTGATAACTCCGAAAGACCACTGAGACATTTGATCTAGTGAGTGATGAGAACAAGAAGTACAAACCCAAAAGAAACGCGGAAATGAAAGGTGAAAAAACGAGCTAATGAAACCGCTCCCAATGGAGATTACTCTCCTAGCTACATCTTAGTGATCGAACATGTAAGACAAAAGACCAAAAAACTAAGAAGCGATGCCAAAATATAGATGGACAAGAACAAAGAAATCTCCAAGACTCCCCTACAAGTCAGAACAGAATCCATAAAAACGAAACAAATTAACCAACCAACAGCTTTGACAAAGCCATAAGCCATCTTAGAGAGTGGAGACTTCAAAGACCCCCTCACAAGTCACAACAGAATAATGACCCAAGCAAACCAAAACCAACTGAAAGAGCTATTGGAAATGATGCCTTAGAAAAGACAATATCAAGCATTTGATATTTGTGTTTTGTCCCACATCGGTGGAAAACACATTTCTTCCCATCTTTATATTAGTCCCTCCATTTGGGTGGCTAACTGAGTGGACCAAAGAGGCTTTTGTTGTGAGACTTGGGCTTGTGGGTTTGGGTCCAAACACACATGCGCGCGCTGGCCCAACCCGACTTGGGCTCGGCCCTGGCTCGGCCCTGGCTCGGGGCGAGCACCTGCGGGCCTTGGCCTACTTTTTACCCTTTTCTCTTGTGTGTATATGGGCTATCCAAGTGCAGTGTATGTGTGTAACAGTCAGTCAATGACTGTTAGTGGGAGAGAGTCTTGCTCCCATTTACTCGGTTTGTTGGCTGCGTTTTAGGGCCACGTTTTTGGCTCCTCTAACAGCTTCTATTTACTATAAATAGAGCCTTAGTTCTACACTCCAAACACATATTCACTCTTCCTCTCTTCTAAATCTATTTATGGGTACTATTCTTATCATCGTTCCAAAGCTTCCAGTTTTGAGTGGGCAAGTCTGAGTGCTGCAGTGTCAAACCTTGGGAAACTACCGGCTCCTGTTGATCACCACCACGGTCGTGCCGAAATAGTTTTCAAGGCAGAGACCTTCATACCTTGTCGCTGCATGTTACTTCTTTTTTCTGTTCTTCTTCTTTCATTGTTACTGCACTTCCCGAGTTAACAATTTGAAAACTATTTTTGTTGTTGATGTAACAATGTCGTCTGTGTTATCAAAAACTCTTCCTGATTTGACTAAGCTCGAAAAACTAAACGGTCATAACTATAAACGCTGGTCACAGAAACTGTTGGATGTTTTTTGAACAACTAGAAATTGATTATGTGATGTTTAGTGATCCTCTTGCTCCTGTTAAAGAGGCTGCTGCTGCTGTGTTTGTAGAGGACAGTCCCCCAGTTATTTCTGTTGTTAAGTCAAACGAAGAGACTATTAAGAAATTTGATAAGGACAATAAGACTGTTAGATGTCAGCTTTTAAACAACATGACTGACACCCTTTTTGACCTTTTTATGGTTCATAAGTCTTCAAAACTAATATGGGAGTCCTTAGAGGCCAAGTATGGGGATGATGATGCGGCGAAAAAGAAATATGTTGTGGGTAAGTGGCTGGAATTTCAGATGGCTGACGGGAAACTTATGGAACAAGTGCATGTCTATGAGAATTTAGGTGCTGATGTTGTTAATGAGGGTATGGAATTAGATGACATTTTTGTGGCTAATGTACTACCAGATAAATTTCCTCCCTCCTAGTCTGACTATAGGAACCACCTTAAGCATAAGAAAAAAAGACCTGTCTCTCCAAGAACTAGTAGGACACATGAGGACCGAAGAGGCAAATCGCCTTAAAGACAAACCTGTTAGTCTATCTTCGAATGCTTCTGTTGCTGCTGTTAAAGCTAATTTGGTTGAGTCTGGTGGCCCGTCCAATTTTGAGAAGTTCAAGGGTAAGGGTAAGGCCAAGGTTGGTCAGGGTAAGAACCAGGGTCCTGCTAAGAAGAATGGTCGAGGGAAGCATACCAAACCAGTTGCTAAGATTCAGAAACCAAATGGTCCTATTGTTTGCTATGTCTGTGGAAAAACTGGTCACAAAGCTTACTAGTGCACCGAAAAGAAATCTGCTGAAGCCAATGTTGCTGTGACTAATGATGTCATTGCTGTTGTGGTTGTGGAAGCAATTATGGTGGGTAATGTTGCTGAATGGGTCCTGGATACTGGTGCTTCTAGACACCTTTGTGCTGATAAGGGGTTATTTGCTGAGTTTGAGGAAGTAGCTGATAGAGAATGTGTCTACATGGGTAATTCTTCATCTGCATTGATCATAGGCAAAGGCAAGATCTTTCTCAAACTCACCTCGAGGAAAACACTTGCTCTCACTAATTTTTTATTTGTACCCTCATTGCGTCGAAACCTCGTATCTGGTGCCTTATTGAACAAAGCTGGTTTGAAACTTGTTTTTGAGGCTGACAAGGTTGTAATGTCGCGTAATGGGGAATTTGTGAGCAAGGGTTATCTGTCTGGGAGTTTATTTGTATTGAACACTGATTTAGTTTTTAATAATATTGCTTCTACTTCTGCTTATATTGCTGAGTCTATTGATGTTTGGCACGGTAGATTAGGTCATGTGAATGTTGACTACATTAAAAAGCTTAGAACTATGAGTTTAATTCCAAGTTTATCGAGTCAAGAATTCTCTAAATGTGCTAGCTGTGTTGAGGCTAAATTCACAAAGAAACCTAGTAAGCCAGTTACAACTAGGAATACGAGTCTTCTTGAGCTAATTCATACCGACCTAGCCGACTTCAAAAAAATGTTGCAAGTAGAGGTGGTAAAAATTATTATGTGACCTTTATAGACGATTGTTCGCGATACACCAAAGTATATTTGCTTAAAACTAAAGATGAAGCAGAACAATCGTTTATAAATTTCAATACTGAAGTCGAAAATCCAATCGACAGGAAAATCAAAAGAGTAAGGTCTGACAGAGGAGGCGAGTATAAGTCTAATTATCTAGTCGAGTTTTGTGAGAAAAATGTTCTAATACATGAGACTAGTCCACCTTACTCACCTCAGTCTATTGGAGTAGCTGAACGGAGAAATAGAACCTTGAAAGAAGTGATGAATGTTATGCTTTTAAGTTATGGCCTATCTGACGATATGTGGGGGGAAACAATTCTATCAGCTTGTCACATTCTTAACCGTGTACCTTGATAAGGCTGTCGCAACCTATCAAAAATAACCAACTAGGTCTCTAACTAATATAGTCAGGGAAGTCGGGATCGTATCCACAGGGAGGCTAATTGTGATCTATTTGCTAATTCAAGTCTGTCTAAGTAACCAAATGAGGTTTGTTTGATTTGTGTTCTAAACTAAAGCAATAAAATAAAAGGTTTAAAGAGAGAAATTAAGTCGAGAAAAATATAAGAGAAAGGAGTTAGGATCATCGGTTCACCATGGATTATTACGGGTCATAGGTAGGGACACAGGTCAGTCTCAATTACTGGTCTATAGGGCAGTGAAAAGGTCCTATCGGTCCGCTATTTGCCCTAGAATGCTTCTATTGGGCTCTCGCAACTTACTAGGGCACTCTAATGTGTGTGACAGGTCTAACCCTTTCCAGGCTTTTGATCTTAGGTCGGGGCTTACCAGCACAATTAATCAATTACGTCGACGTAACTAATTAAAAGCAATTGAAAATCACAATTAACAACATAGACCAATTATATCGACCAATCTAATCACCAAACTAAAATCGTCTCAATCCATGGCTCCTCTAAATCCTAGCAAAAGAAGGTTTAGCTACTCATAATGGAATTTTCAATAACAATTGAATAAGACAATAAAGGGGAAGAATTCATGATGAAATTAATTGAAAGATTAATAAGCATAAATTAAACTAATAAGACTAGTGAGTAAAGTAGAAATAATTAATAAAGAAGAACAAAGGTAAAGAGGAATTAAAATTACCAAATGAATCTGAGTCTGAGCAATAGAGAAAAAGGGAGAAATTCTAGATCTAAAAGTTGTAGAGAATTATTACGTAGTGAAGTTTTTAATTGTCTGCTTCCATCAAAATAAAGTGTGAAAAGTGTAAACCTAATAGAAAAATACAAGAGCTTTTATACTAAAGCTCAAAACATTAAACAAAGTAAACACGAAACTTGTCTATCTGTGTACTATGTCGATCGACAATAGGGCTTGGTCGATCGACAGTGTGTATATGGTCGATCGACAATGGGGACTTGGTCGATCGACAAGAGCAAAACTCTCTAACAATGTTCCTCCTGTGTCGAATGACCATTGTCTATCGACATATAGAGCAAGTGGTCGATCGACATAGAGGCTTGGTCGATTGACATTGAGCAAAGCCTTCAATATAACGTAAATTTGTGTCTAATGAAGGTGTCTATCGACATAGTGCAGCTAGTCTATCGACAACGGAAGAAAGTCTATCGACAATGTGTATGGTGGTCGATCGACACTCAGCCGAATGTCGATAGACAGCATACTGGTGTCAATAGACAACATGTATGTTGTCAATAGACAAAGAGTAAAAACTTCAATCTTTGATGGAGTCTGTGTCTATTGGCAATGTCTAACGACATATAACCTCCCGTCTATCGACAATAGCAGCAAGTCAATAGACATCATGTATAAAACTTCATTCCTTGCTCTCATAAGCTCGTCTAAACTCTTCCAAGCTTCTATCTTGTTCCTTTACCGAACGGATTTGGCTTCTAAATGCACAAACGAGTCTCAAACCTGCAAGAGACATGAAATACACCCAAAGTAGCAAATACGGGAGGAAATAGAACGAAATAATCATATAAGTAAATAGAAACGTGTGCCAAACATGTGAATAAACGCATACAAAAGGCACACATCAAACCTCCCCAAACCAAACCCTTGCCTGTCCCCAAGCAAGCAATAAACAAGATAGAAAACAGGACTAATGGAGCGGCATACAACTCAAATCTAGCTATACAAAAGACTCGATAAACCAATTTAATGCAAATGTGACACCCTTGCTAAGGAAAAAATTCCAAAGTGATTAAGCACACAAATTTCAAGTGCAAACGAGTTAAATAAATGACCAAAAACTACCAAACCGTTGACCTTGCATGACCATTTATGTTCGGACTCTCACGGTTCACTCATCTCTCATTATAAGCACAAGGTAAGTACAAATTTTGTAAGAGAGAAGGAAAATAGTCACTCACCCAACTACGACCTATAATAGCATGCATGCAATGTAACATGATAGATATCTCTAGTAATCGTACACATACACTACAACCAAACGAGGTCCAAAACACATGCCGAGGACTTATATATGAATGTGAGGTGAGGTAAATGGGTAAGAAGGGGCAAAATGATTTGGAAATATGGAGGTAAAAGCCAAGCTACCACCAAACACAACCAAAAGTAAGGATATTCCACTTCTAATCCAACATCAAAAATTAAGCATAATGCCAAGTGTGACATAAACTCACGCACAATATCAACAATACTCCTCAAATAATGAAATAATCAACATAAGAGTAAAAAGAATGTCGCTCTTTTTTTTTTTCTTTTTCAACTCCTTTTCTTTTCTTTTTTTTCATTTTCATTTTTTCTTTCTTTCTCAATTTTTTTTTTCACAATTTTTTTTTGGTTCTCTTTCTTCACTTTCCTTCCAACACAAAAGCATTCTTCATAAAATGACCACAACAAGGCTTCCAAAACTTACCAACAAGTCTAGCTTGACAAGGGTAGGCCATATAGGAATGTAGTTGAATAAGTTGGTCAAAACAAGGCAAATTTGGCTAATGTGAGGCTAATAGGGGTAAAACATAAAGGAAGGGTCGCCTCTCCACATGTGTCACCGTCACAAACCCGAGTGTATGTAGGCAATAAGAGACAAATTTCATGCTTATACAAATTGATGTTACATGCCATGTAAGGAGTACTACTCACATCCTAAATGAAACCGGTCATGAATGTCACCGATTTATTAAGCTTTAAACCTTAGAATTTGTAAGTAGTTCGCTAACATATAGGTCAAGTCTATTCGTTTGGTAGAAATTATCAAAAACTCGTAGATTATGCAAATGAATTTTTCAAAATAGAGTGTTAAACAATACAAGGCTTAAACGAGCTAGCAAGAGTATAAAAGCAATGTCGTCATTGTTATATAACCACTCCGACTCAACCTAAGACACTATCTAAATGCAAAGAATATGCAAACATGTTTTTGTATTTTTTCTGAAATTTTTCAATTTTTTTGGTTTTTTTTTAAATAAATGCATGCAGAAATGCAAGAAATATGCATATGGATGCAACACAGACATATGTATACCCTCCCCAAACCAAATCACACAATGCCCTCATTGTGTTCAACAAACAACAATAGCATCAACATATAGGGGAAAGGGATGTACGAACAAGATGAATAAAAATGAAATAAAGTAGGTGAAAGCAAACTTATAGATGAATGTCGATAGACAGCATACAATATAACGTAGCCTTCAATATAACGTGAATTTGTGTCTAATGAAGGTGTCTATCGACATAGTGCAGCTAGTCTATCGACAATGGAAACAAGTATATCGACAATGTGTAGGGTGGTCGATCGACACTCAGCTGAATGTCGATAGACAGCATACAGGTGTCAATAGACAACATGTATGTTGTCAATAGACAAAGAGTAAAAACTTCAATCTTTGATGGAGTCTATGTCTATTGGCAATGTCTAACGACATATAACTTCCCGTCTATCGATAATAGCATCTAGTCAATAGACATCATGTATAAAACTCCATTCCTTGCTCTCATAAGCTCGTCTAAACTCTTTCAAGCTTCTATCGTGTTCCTTTTTGTTAACGGATTTGGCTTCTAAATGCACAAACGAGTCTCAAACTTGCAAGAGACATGAAATACACCCAAAGTAACAAATACGGGAGGAAATAGAACGAAATAATCATATAAGTAAATATAAATGTGTGCCAAACATGTGAATAAACGCATACAAAAGGCACACATCACACCTCATAAGAAACTTGACAAGACACCCTACGAGATTTGGAAGGGCTATCCTCCTAACCTGAGCTTCCTTAGGGTACGGGGGTGTTTGGCTAAAGTGGGTTTACCTGACTTTAGGAGACCTATCGTTGGACCAAAAACCTATGATTGTGTTTTTAGTGGTTATGCTCAAAATAGCTCTGCTTATCGATTCATGTCTTTGAGTGATCGTTCTATATCTGAAGCTAGAGATGCTGTGTTTTTTGAGCATGTTTTTCCATTACAGAAGAATGTTGATTCATCACCTAGTTTACCTGTTACATCTATTGATATCTCTTCACATGCTAGTAGTAGCACTTCTATTGATCATATTTTTTAACCTAGAAGGACTAAGAGACCTAGATGTCCAAAGAATTTTGGAGCTGATTTTGTTTCAACTTTGCTTATTGTCTGAACATGGATAACTGTTTGTGCTAGTGATGAGTTTGTTTCAGTTTTTTTAATAGAAGATGATCCAAAAACGTATAATGAGGCAATGAAATATATTGATGCTAATTTTTGAAAAAATGCTATTAAAAGTGAACTTGATTCTATTGTGTCAAATCAGACTTGGGAGTTGACTGATTTACCTAAAGGTAGTAAACCCATTACGAGTAAATGGATCTTTAAAAAGAAAATGAGACATGACGGTACAATAGAAAGGTTCAAAGCTAGACTTGTGGTTAGAGGTTTTACACAAAAGAAAGATATTGATTATTTTGATACTTATTCACCGGTGACCAAAATTTTGACAATTAGAACTCTTGTCGCCTTAGCTGCTATTCATAACCTTTTTATACATCAGATGGATGTCAAAACTACCTTTTTGAATGGTGAGCTAAGGGAAGAGATTTATATGTCGCAACCTGAAGGGTTTGTGGTAAAGGGTCAAGAGAATAAGGTGTGTAAACTGAATCTAGTATATAACTAAAGGAGGCTTTTTTTTTTCTAATTATACTATTAACATTAGAATTAGGATATAATTAATTATTTACAATTTTTCTATAATAATTAGGAATATAATTTTCTTATTAGAAATGAGAATTAATTAATTATTTCACAATTTTCCTATTAGAAATAGAAAATAAATTAACAATTTATTAAGGCTTTTTTCCTAATTATACTATTAGAATTAGGAGATAATTAATTATTTAAAATTTTTATATTATAATTAGGAATATAATTTTGCTATTAGAAATGAGAATTAACTAATTATTTTACAATTTTCCTATTAGAAATAGGAAATAAATTTTTAATTTATTAAAGATTTTTTTCCTAATTATACTATTAGAATTAGGAGATGATAATTATTTAAAAATTTTCTATTATAATTAGGAATATGATTTTCCTATTAGAAATGAGAATTAATTAATTATTTTACAATTTTATTATTAGAAATAGGAAATAAATTAATTATATACAATTTCTTAATATTAAAAAATTATTCATTAGTATTTGTTCACTTTTTATTAAATTAGAAGGAAAAAAACCTTTGATATATTTATAATATCCAATTTTATAACAACTTAGATTAAAAAAAGGGTAATTTGATAACTTATACCTTGAATAACTCAGTTTTTCAAATATTATACCTAATATAACTTTCCTTAAAACATTATACCATAAATAAAATTTTCTTCTATACTTGATACCAATTCAGGATTCTGGTGAGAAAAAAAGTGTATTGACCGTTTTGCCCTTATAATAGACATGTCTATTCAGTTACCCCATTTCACCTTTTCACCTTTCTATCTAAAAACCCTAAAATTAATAAAATCTCCAAAGTAATCGCATCTCCAAATTAATCTCATCAATAATATAGATAATCAACTACAAACAAGCAATCGAATTCTCTGATCATTCCTAACCAATTATACATGTATGTGAATCTTTTTCCCTAAATTTCTATTCAGAATTTACTTTTTTATTGACATTTTTTTCTTTGTAATCTTCATAGCCTCGATTAATTTATGTTTTTAGTTGTCGTTTTCTTATCCTTTCATATCCGAGTATTGTTGGTTTTTAGTAGTGTAAATTAATTAGGGTTAACTTTTGTACGAAGCTATTGTCTTAATTTATTTTTGTTGCCTTAAATTCCTGCTATTTAATGCGTTTGTAGGATGGAGATGCCTCTGATAGTTAATGTTCAAATGTTCTATGGAGTAGTTTTAAATCCAGTAATGGTAAAACTGAATATGTTGGAGGTGGTATGCAATTAATGTCTGGTATTTATGTTAAGCCGTTAACATATGGGTTTATTGTTAAAGCTGCTTATAATGTGATTGGGGAGGATGATGTACCATTTGTGTGGTATAGGAAACATGGGAGAAACTTAACTAATATAAAGAAATGGCAGGAAGTAAGTGAGGTAATCAAATCAAGAGAGAAGAACAATGGGATTGATCTATATGTGATCACAAAAGAGGTGCTTTTAGAGATGGACCACACTAAACCTTTGACAACAAAGAAAGATTCCATAGCCAAAAACCCTAAAAACTATGGGCCAGCCAAAAGAAGTCCACCAAAAAAAAACCATTATTGATGGTCCATTGAGAAGAAGCCCACAAAAATTAATCTTTAACAACCAACCTTCAATATTAAAAGCTCATTCTGACATTGCCTTTACTCCACTACTACTAGCTGTTGATTATTCACACAGAAAACCCCCACAACAAAATTCTCCCCAAAGAATTCCAAAACTAGCTGTGAAGAGGGCTAATAAAGGGAAGGTGAAGGTTGTTATTGAGGATTTTGATGTTGTTGGAGACGTAACTGAGAGGCAGGATGGATCTGGAATAGAAGAGCCTGCTAATGTGAGGAAAAAAAGCAAATGGTGTGGATCTGGAATAGAAGAGCCTATTATTGTGAAAGAGGGTGTAGTAAATAAAGGGAAAGAACCTGCTAAAAAGCCTGTTGTGCAGAAGAAAGGCAAGGGCATAGCTATTGGTAAGGACAAAGGAGAAACTGTTCTTAAGGAGAAGTTTGAGGTTGAGAAGAAGGGGAAGGCTGTCAAGGGAAAATGTCAGAACAAGTCCAAATGTCAGAAGAAGGGGAAGGGGAAGGCTGTTAAGGGTAGATCCAAAACTGTTGAGAAAGATCTAGATTGGGAGGAGCGCTTTGAAGTTAGTGATGATGATGATGACTTGTCAGATTTAGAAGATGAGGTGAGGTTTGGTATTGGTGAAGAAGAGCTACAGGTGGAGGAAATATTTGATGGAGTAGAAGATGATCATATATTGGACACAGTAGAGAAGGGTTTAAAATTTGATAACAATGTACAATGGGATGATAAAGAGGGTGGTAACTCAGATGAGTTAAGAAGTCTTCAAGGCAGTGATGATGAAATTGACAGTAGGCCTACTTTTAGCCCTGACATTGATTTCAAAAGAAAGGTGACACTTTCTGCTGGATTGAAATTTCCAGATGCAGATGTTCTAAGAAAATCACTTGTACATCATGCAATTGAAAATAGGTATGACTTCTACTACTTGCATAGTGCTAGGGATAGAGTAAGTACTTATTGCAGATATAGGTGTAAGTGTGAGTTAGATAAGGTGAGGTGCAAGATTGTAGGGTGTAAGTGTCCAAAAAAGTCCTGGTGTCCTTTCAAGATATATGCTATACAAAAGGAGGACACATTCTGAGAAATAACAATGGATTTGAGGCATACATGTGAATTCACTGAGTATACAAGGAAAGTGACATCTGAGTACCTAGCAGAAAGGTATCTTGAAGAGTGGAGGGAGAACCCAACTTGGAAATTATCTGTTTTTCAAAAGCGGGTATTCAGGGAATTGGGTATTGAAGTCAAGTATGGAGTATCTTGGCTAGCAAGAGCAAGAGCCAAATTGATGATCTTTGGTGATGGGGCTGATCAGTATGAAGGGTATGGGATTATGTGGCTGCTTTGTTGAAGTATAATCCTGGTTCCATTGCAATAGTTATGGTGGACAACATTGAGAGGCCCCCTCCAATTTTTCAAAGGATGTACTTATGTTTTAAGGCTGTGAAAGATGGTTTCTTAGCTGGATGCAGGCCATTAGTTGGTGTGATGGGTGTCACTTGAAGGGGGCATACCCAGGTATGTGCTTGGTAGCAGTTGGTAAGGATGGGAACAACAATATTTATCCT
>NW_027413620.1:0-19876 GCF_048544455.1 Silene latifolia
AAAGCACAATTGGCTATGGCCTATCGAAAGAACGTGCTTAAGTTACATGGAGTCCCTAAGGACATAGTGTACGACGAGGAGATGCGAGATTTATATCAAGGTTTTGGAAAGAGTTGCAGGAATCGTTGGGAACAACTTTGAAGATGAGTACAACATTTCATCGCAAAATGACGGACAGATCGAGAGAACAATCAAGACTCTTGAGGATATGTTGCGAGCTTGTGTGATGGATTTTGGTGGTAGGCGGGAACAGGAGGTTGGACTTGATAGAATTTTCTTACAATAAAACAGCTATCACACTAGTATTGGTATGGCACCGTTTGAGGCTTTGTATGGGAGGAGATGTAGGAGTTCGATTTGTTGGGACGATAGTGCTGAGGCAGTGGTTTTAGGACCAGAGATGGTGCATGAGATGGTGGAACAGATTAAGATGATCAGGGAACGGGTGAGAGCAGCTCAGGATAGGCAAAAGAGTTATGCAGATCTACATCGCCGGGACATAGAGTTTCAAGTTGGGGACAAGGTTCTTTTGAAAGTGTCTCTTATGCGTGGGGTTATGAGATTTGAGAAGAAAGGCAAGCTAAGTCAGAAGTTTATTGGACCTTATGAGATCTTAGAACGAGTTGGGGAAGTTGCATATCGTCTGGCTTTACCAGCTGCGCTAGAGAGAGTGCATAATGTGTTTCATGTATCGCAGCTGCGGAAGTATGTGAGTGACCCGTCACATGTGTTAGAGGCAGAGAACTTAGAGCTAGATGAGTCCTTATCATATCTTGAGGTGCCTAAAGCGATTCTTGACCGAAAGGTTAGGAAGATTAGGAGTGGTGAGACGGTTCGCTTAAGATCCTTTGGTCTAACCACGAGACTGAGGAAGCTACATGGGAGCCAGAGGAAGCTATGAAAGAGCGTTACCGTTTTATTTTTGATCAGGTATGTATGGTTACGGGGACGTAACCTTGTTTCTTTTAGGGGGTAGGAGATGATCGCGACGAGTTTTTAAGAGTTTTATACCCTTTTTGCATGTTGTGTCGGTATGTTTGTCGGGATGAGTTGGGTTAGTAACACGTTTTATGTTGAGTTTTGTTTTGGTTGTTGAGTCGGAAGTGTTGAGGGAGTACCTTTGTTTAGTAGTGGTTTGAATTTCGGGGACGAAGTTCTTTTTAAGGAGGGAAGACTGTAATACTCCGTATTTATGAGTCTTTGGGTACTCTATCGAGTAGGCCTTACTCTGTCGAGTAAGGGTGAGTTGCGTCTTAAAATAGTTTCTGACCTGTTGGGTACTCGATCGAGTAACTAGGATACTCGATCGAGTAAGGGGGTACTCGATCGAGTGGCCGGTTTACGGGGAGTTTTTCTCGGGTTTTGTTAATTATGCGATTAAGATATATAACCTTTTCCGTCATCATGCTAAACACTTTTGCAAAACCTAATTTCTTGTCAAAAGAGAAAGCAAGTCGTTCATCATCTTAATCGCATTGTTAGCAAATCCGGAGTTTGGAAGGTCGGTTTTCATCGTTTGTTATACCGTTGAGATCCTTGCGTCAAGGGTAAGATCTATGTACCCTTTTTGTTGTCTTTCCTTTAAGTTGGTTAAACCTTAATCTAGGGATTTGGGGGGTTTTTGAGTAGTTTGTGATTTGGTAGCATTTGTATGTTGTGTGATAGGAGGAGGTTTCGTAGAAGAAGCTTTTTGATACTGTTTGTAGAGACCGTCGATAGTTGTGCTTTCCGGTAGGATTTCCTACTCGTATTAGTCCCATAATGGGATGATTGTTGATGTGTTGTGGTTGATTGAATAATATAGTAAATGTATTATGACGATTTGTTGATTGTGATTGTTTGTCTCTGGTTCTCGAGGCGTGTCCTCGGCTGAGTGGGGTCACTTGCGGGAGTGGCTTCACGCCCTAGTTTCGCCTTTCGTGGAACCCGCCACGGAAGGGGATGTGCACATTAATGGACAGGGTTATCGCTCATTATGAGGAGCGGGGATTTGGTGGGTACGTTGCGGTCCCCCAGGGGCTGGTCCAGTGGACAGTCGGTGATTGAGATTGTTGGAATTGGTGTGGTTGTGTGTGTGACGGTTAAGCTGTCTGTTTATCTTATTGTTGATATATATTGAGTTGTGTGATTAATCTTGCGACCCCGGTTGTTGTTTTGTAAACTGCGTTGATCCATTCGGGGATGGTGAGCGAGAATTGAGCGAGTTTGAGTTGAAGTCGGGATAGCTGGGAGGTGCCACCGTCTCGACGATAGAAGTCTTCCGCTGTAGTCTTTTAGTTTTATGACATTTCAAAGATATTTCAAAGAGACGAGTTGGTTTTAAGAACTTGTACCGTATTTTGGGATTTGGTTTTGATTGTACTTTTCACTAAAGTTATATTATTTAAGTTGTTTCGTTATTGTCTTATGAATATCATGCCTCGGGTAACCGAGATGGTAATATCTTCATACCTGAGTGGTCCTGGTAAGGCACTTGGAGTATGGGGGTGTTACACCGACTGCTCACCATAGTGGATCACGGCAGACACAACACAAGAAGACAACACAACAATACCACACAAGGTCAGTAACCGAGGTAATAAGTACAAAAAAACAGACACAACGAACACAGTACCACACATACACCACCTCCTCCAACCAACCACACCTCTCGACTACCCGAAGGTCAGTTCTGCCAGTGGGGGACCGCAGCCGTTCCCACCTAAGCACCGCTCATCTAATACGAGCGATAACCCATGTTCCTTAATGTGCACATCTCCTTCTGTGGCGGGTTCCACAAAGGGCGAATCAAGGGCGCGAAGCCACTCCCGCAAGTGACTCCACTCAACCGAGGACGCACCTCGAGAACCACAAGCAACCATTTACAAGCAACCACACTATAAAACAACAATAGTCAACAACAACAACCAATCTACACCACCAACAACGACACTAAACCAATTAGACAACAACAATAGACACCCTAGACAACCAACAGTACTGAGTAGGAAAACCTACCTTTAGCGACCGCAGCGATTCCGCGCACGACCATAAGATAACAAGCAATCACCACAACCACCTATAGCAACCAGCACAACCATCTATTACTACTACTACAACCATACTGAAATCAGGGGAGACGATGATGATGATGACAACATACCTATGCAAAGCAATCTGGCGTCAAGACCGCTACCCGACTCAAGCATCTCTTCTCTAGGGTGTAACCACTCTCAAAGGCCTCAAGGAGACGAACCATGGTGGAGGAGAAGTGAAATGACGACATCTAGGTTTAGGTAGAAAGGTAGAGAAATGATTTGGGTTTCACAATTTTACGATTTATAACTCCCCGCTGAACTCACGTTACTCGATCGAGTAACCCACTTACTCGATCGAGTGGCCTCTACTCGATCGAGTTCCCAAGCTACTCGATCGAGTAGCCTCCGCTAGATCGAGTAACACGAACTCAAAGACTCACAACGTCACAAGGTTTCACTCGTAAGGTTTCCGAAGGTCTAGATAGGTGTATCAGGTCAGTCAACGTCGGTCAACAGGTCTCTAAGAGGATGGGTATTACATTACTCGACCTTAATCACAGCCCCGAGTTACACGAAATTCTTGCGAGATTAGACAACGTCCCTCTTCATTTGGTACTAAAGAAACACATTACTAATGGAGTTTTGATAGCAATCAAAGTTGATTGAATTCAATAATTGAACTTCTGAAATTTTTCTTCTTTTGTATATTCTTATACATCCACAATGTAGACAAAGTATATATATCATCTCATTGCATTTTTGGTAATAAACTATCACAAATCAACAAAATCCGTACAAAACATAATCGACCGTACATGACCTCTCCCTAGGCCTAGGCGCACCAGGGCCGAGACAAATCTTAAAACCAACCCATGAAATTTCGTAGGAACAGGCAACCAGGTGCACTGGGTCAATCCTGAATTTTGGACGAGGCATGAGGAACCCAAAAATTTGTACTTAGAAAATTTAACTATCGTCAACAATCATAAACTCGAAATTGCTTTGGTAAACATATAATCGAAAACTCCACGCCCTCAAACCCACGATATATTGTGGGGGACTAAACCCCAATTACATATACCAAAATCACCAACATAAGTACATAACTAAATAGGAATAGTATGAAGCAAGACTTTTTCAACTACAAAATAGCCAAATACAAAAGGACACCATATGTTGAAGGAGTTGGCTTAGTTAAATTTATATAGAGTGGGACCCTGTATAGTGAACCTTGCAATACAAGGAACTTGTCAAGATGTTTCTCTTATGTGGAAAATTCCAAGTCATCCTTCATATATTATAAAGTCATCTTTCTCTCTTACACTTTGTGTTAAATTACAAATAAATTTCATAGTCATTTCGTGATATCACCACTACATTTTCGGGTTTCTTAAGCTTTGCAAGGTCAACATTTCATTAGCAAATCATATCCATGGAAATTAAGGTGATTACTACTATTCTTTACTTATTATATTGATGTGATCATCTATCATATCTTAATGTTATTTTGTTGGTAATGTAAATTTCCATACAATTTCTCCAGTATAAATTAATAATTTATATATCTAGATACATATATTAATACAAATTAACATTGGTGGTAATACATTTAAATTGCTTTCTTCATGGTCTTAATGATTTCTTGGCCCCATAGACCGTCTAACTTCAAATCCCGTCTCCGCCAATGGTTCCAGACATTCAGTATTGGAACAACATGTTATCCCCACAGCCTACTACCTTTCTCCGGCGGTTCACTAACCAACTAATTCAAATTCATACACGGGCCAGTCGCGCTAATGTGATACATAGTCCTTTGTAAGAAATTGGATTGTTATTTTGAGTAATGATGGTTTTTGTGTTAATGAAATGTTTGTGTAGAAAGTGGTGGTGAAATTGAACATCCATGATGATAAGGACAAGCAAAAGGCTTTGAAAGCAGTGTCTTCCCTTGCAGGTGCTCTTTCTTTCATTCCCCTGTTTTTGACATCTTTCCATTTTTAGTAAGAGTGGAAGCCAAAACACTCGAAAAGAGAGGATTCGAACCATCTAGAATGAATTTGATGAGTAATTTGATCATTCATACTCAATTTATTCCACTTGTCATTTAGTAATTGACCATCTCCCCTTTCCTTGGTCTTTGTGCCAAAACCAAATGACAATAATTGACCGGGAACGGAGGGAGTATTTGGTAAAAAAAAAAAAGTGCATATGACTTGGTATTCATGTTCTGATTTGAAAATCGTAAACATCATATGTCATTGAATCGAAGTTGTTGTAGTGACTCCCTTTACACCAAATAACCGTAGTAAAGAAGCTAGATTGTACGCCGTACAAAGTATTGAATAATTAGCTACATTTGGTTATTTTTGCATAAGATTATGTTTATTAAAGTGAGATATGATGTCAGTATTCGAAGATGAGATGAGATCATACGACTTGTATACTGATCGAAAATTTGTTGCTTACTGAAAATAATGCAGGAATTAATTCACTTGAAGTGGACATCAAAGAAAGTAAAATGACTGTGATTGGGGAGGTTGATCCGGTTGCTGTTGTAGGTAAATTAAGAAAACAATGGAATGCACAAATTTTAACCGTTGGGCCTCCCAAGGAAGAGAAGAAAGACGGTGATAAAAAAGACGGAGATAAGAAAGACGGTGCTGAGAAAGACGGTGATAAAAAGGACGGTGATAAAAAAGATGGTGACAAAAAAGACGGTGACAAAAAAGACGGTGATAAAAAACCAGTACCAGTATGCCCGCCGTATCCCTACCCCTATCCATATCCGTACCCCCACCATTATCAATACTCGCAACCGAATCACCCTCCCATGTACTATAGTGTCCACAGTATAGAAGAAAACCCCAACTCTTGCGTTATTTGCTGAGCTACGAGGTGAAAGCAGAGTTTCGAGTTCATTTTGCTCAATTATTACCAACTAGATTGTCACTGTCGTTACTGTCCGTATTTTTTTTTTTGTAATTAATTGGGAGTCATTTATAAAATATATACACTAATTAATATTGTAATCTATTTAGTAATATGTAAGCTTGATATTGACCGACTGCCAATTGCCAAATGTATAATATTTCAAGTAGTTAAGGTTTGGAATTATTGGATAAGAACTCCGACAAACAAACTGCTACGATGTTATTCTTGAGATATGTCATGGCTGTACCTTGATAAATAATTATTATGAAAAGTACTTAAATTAAGATGAATGAGCAGAACACGCTTTCTCAGTGTGGAAAGAGCCAATGGCCACTATGATGCAGACGGATTTTGAACTCTTGAGTGAAGACTCCAATGGACTTGCCGCTACAGCAGCTGAAAGATGTGGTAGCATAGACTAAAGACTATCTTCTACAGAAACTTGAAGACATGAACACTTATCTAACAGAAACACTTGAAGTACTGAAAATATGTAAATGAGAATAATCTCAATTTAAAGTCGCAACCTTGGGTTCTATCATTGGAGGAGTCGGGAATACCCAATCACTGGTTTCAGAGATGAATAAGTTTGGAGGAGTTGGGAATACCCGATCAAAAGTTTGAAATATTCAAGAAGTTTGGACCTTTAATTTGGATTTTTTTGTAAGAAAGGGATGAGCTTCCAAGAAATATCAGCAATCAACCTTGAAGTAGAATTAAACAGATGATTATCATTGAGGTCATTTTAACTGACAGCTCCAGCGTTTTTCGTTGTAAATATTAGAGGACACTAATACAATGACGTTGATTGTACAACAGTCTCATACAAGACGACTAACCGTCGTTTTCTCTTTAATTTTCAGTCTTACATGTTGAATGGGTACTTTTTCTATAGTTTTCATCCTTAAATAAATGTTGAATGGGGTTTATCTATAGCTTTGTCATTCACTTCTTCATCAATAGAACCACAGTATGAGCTGCAATACTTCTATTTTCTCCGAGACTATCGACCTTTTCATGGGTTTTCGCTTTGATGTTAACAATAGACATGTCTGCTCCGAGAAGGGCAGCCAAGTTGGCCTTCATTACCTCTTTGTGTGGACTTAGTTTTGGTCTTTGAAGAATTAAAGTCGCGTCTAAGTTACCCAACTCGTACCCTGCCTCGTCCATTAATCTCACCTGTTAAGACATAGTTGATGCATAAGCTCACATAGCCATGGGAACAAAGAATACATTAAGAATAAAGCTTGTTCTGTAGGTTGTAGCTGATGGGTAAGACTGACTTGCTCTTCTTTGGGTCTGGTTGTGCAAGAAAAAGGCAAAAAGCCTCTGATTTTACTTGTTCGATGCAATTCTTGAAGCAATTTTCGTTGTGTCCATCGGAAAATAAGCTTTTGTGTTGTTAACATAGATAGGTGTAAGGCTCCATACATCCAATCCCATCACCCCACCATTTCAGGAGCCCTTGAGATAAGGTTCTAAAGCTCGTTTTGTAACTAAGAGGGACTGCTCTTATGAGTCTTATCTGGTGATGCTTTCATTGTAGATTTCAGCCATTAATATGAGTTCCAAAATGTACTTCTATGTAATATCCTTAAAAGGGCAACAATTTTCAGGTGTCCAAATTATCGATTTTAGACATCTTTAACAAAAACGTTAAGAGAACCAAAGGGAAGACATCAATATCAAATCATCATCACCATAAGCAGATCTGGTTGGTTTTTCTTTTGCTATTTTTCCTGTAGCCATTTCAAGCTGATGTCCACTTGAAAAATGAGTTGCTACAGTGGTCGAGATGTTAATCTCTTGAGTCCCTAACCTTTTTTTTCAAGATCTACTACTGATCTATATCAGGCAACCTTGCTCTTTTTTTCAAGAGGTTGTTTCTAGATGACTCATGTCAGCCGACCCCAAATCATTTTGGAATTAAGGCCCTGATGTTGTTGGTTCTAGATGACCTTGATGAAGGTTGTATCGCAAATTGCATCGACCAAGAGCTACCTTACAGAATAGAACCTCAAAAAGTGTAGTAAGACACTTTAGTGAGTCACTTCGTTTAGTATTTTCTAAAATCAGAGAACAGTAAGTATTTCGCTCTACTAATGAAATTTGCAAATATCATCTCAGACTCGCAAAAGTGACCTACAAATCCCCACGAAAACCCAAATATACATTCCTAAGCACGGGATCATCTTACCAAACAAGAGTGGCCAGCTCTGACATCACACACTAGTAATGGCGACTTACAAACTGCGGCTTTATTTCAGGGGTTTATTCATCTCTAATACAACAATGGTTTCCTTTACAAATGGTACCCCAACTAGAGCAAGGAATCAAATTTTCCTAACTTCTCATAAACAAACCTTAATTTACTGAACAATAAAAAACCACCACCAATCAAATAACTTGATATGCTCCGTACAAGTTAGTAATGTAGTGTTGTTACAACCATCAAGAACTATTGCATACTTTTTGAAAGATGCTATCATGAAGAACTAACAATATATTAAAACACACACTTCAACATAATATGAGTAGAAGAAAGTATTCAAATGCAAAGAGATGTGAAACACTCACTGCTTCTTTGAGGAAAACAGACGAATCGGCACCCTTCCACTTCGGATCATTATCTGGAAAAAGCTGTCCTATATCTGGTAGCCCCAACGCTCCTAATATTGCATCTACCACACAATGCAGCAGCACATCCCCTAAATAAATGATTTGGGCAAAACAAAATTGAGAGACAATTAGGTAACCTCAAAATTTCAGAGAAAAGTAATTTTCCGTACAGAATCGAGAACACCCACTTCAAATCTCCAAACAAAGAACTCAACTAAATTCCAAAATTCGGATAAAGTTGCAAAAAAAAAAAAAAAAAAAAAACCTGAATTTTACCCAACTCCCAAGGTTTCAGCTTGAAAATCCAATGTAATCGAAACTCAAAAGGCAAATGCCTTTCGTGTTGTACCTTTTATTGACTGAATTGGCACAACAACATTTCCTCAGTGCCTCATGGGTGCCCCCGAATTGTTGGTTAGAGGGTCAAAGATGTACTACCTCTGTGTTAGCAAAACAAAGAGTCGTTTCCAACTGACCCAATATGAAAATTAGGTCGAGAACCGCATCTAGGCCATCAACTACTTCACAGTAAAACGAAGCGCAACCAGTTTAGTGAGCTATTTTGCTTTATTCAATCATAATCTATCACGAGATAGTTATACCATAACGGACCTATAGGGGATCGAGGGATGAATTGAAATGTACTGCCCGATTTTTATAAATTCAATAGTAAAATGAAGAACGAACAACCAAAAGAACAAAACTTGAAACAAAAACTCAGAAAGAATTAGCTAAAAAAGACGGGAAATCCAAATTAAAAACAAAATAAAATACCAAAAAATTGTAGAAAAAATCGAAATAATACCATCAGAGTGAGCTTCACAGCCACGATCATGGGGAATATTGATGCCACCAATAATCAAAGGATAACCCGGCTCCAATCGATGAAGATCAAAACCGTGACCGACTCGAAAAGGAAGAGTTTTTGAGGGTTTATAGGATGAATTTTGTGAGGAAGTTTCAGCAATTGGGGTTGAAACTGCTGAAATTGATGAATTTTTTAGGGTTTTAAAGTATGAATTAATTGGGTTTTTTAGGGTGAGGCCGAATTGAAGCGAAGAAGGTGAAGAGGGAGGAAGTTGGGGTTTAAGAGGTTTGATGAGAGTGGAAGAGCAAGTGTAGAGTGAATTTGTCATGGCCGCCATTGTAGAGAATACAAAGATCTTTGGTTGTTTGAATGATTTTGTGAGATTGTAAATTTGTAATCAGGTTCTTGGCATTCGGTTATCCTTTATGTCATTTATCTTATACACCCCCGTCCCGGTCATTTATTATCCTTTGATTTTGGCACAAAGACCAAGAAAATGGTAGGGGGCTAATTACTAATGACAAGTGGAATAAATTGGGTGTGAATGATCAAATTACTCATCAAATTTATTCTTAAAATAGAAAGGACAACAAATGACTGAGATACCCAAAATGAAAAAGGACAACAAATGACCGGGACAGAGGGAGTATATCTATCTATCTATCTATCTATCTATCTATATTAATAAAGGAAGCTTTTTTCGAGCGATTATAGAGAATCCAACTTTTACGAATGACTTTCGAGACTCCAATTTTCGGAAACTACCTCATCACAAAATAAATAAAGAACCAAAGTTGGCTGGTGTGAGTGGTAAGGGCTCTCATCTCTTAAACAAGTGGTCGGGGGTTCGATTCCTGACACTTGCGAATGAAAAAGCCAAACTTGGGAGGGGTCAACCCATTAAATTCTTCGATCTTCAAGGAGATTCCCCACATTGTTGTCGGTAGGGAGTTTCTCTGTCAACACCAAAACAAAATAAATAAAGAAAATAAATAAATTAGTTTAACCTATAACAGCTACTATCCCATATTAAAGTAAAAAATTAAATACTTCTCTGATAAGTAACGATTGCTTTGCGTTTGTATAAAACTATGACATTGTTGTGATCAAGATTAAATTTCTTTTATATAAAGCATGACTTTTTATTTTTTTGATGTGAATTTTTTTAGGCATATTTTAAAGTTTTCTTCTATGTTTTTGTTTTATATTGTTTACATGGAGTCTTTTTTATTTATTTAAATGTTCGATATACCTTATTAATGGTTCTACTTCTTTGATTATCTCCTACAAGTTTGTTTGTTTGATTACAGGATGTTTCTGCCTTGTTGCCCACATCAATAAAGCTATTAAGGTCGGTTCCCCTACATCATTGGATTTACATCTATTTTAGTTTGCTAATGATATTTTTCTTTTTAGTTAGTCTTGTGTAAGCGGTTTTACACTAATATAATTGTAAAACGGATTTCAACAGAATCTAATTAGTGGGTAAAAGTGTGTTGCTAAAAAATCCTGTTTTACGATGAATTTGTGCAAAAATCGCCTTATACAAATATTTATGTTTTATTTATTATCGGTAATTTCACTAACCTTTATGTAGGGTCTGTGTACTTATTTTGGATGTAGTACTAGTTTTATACCCGTGCAAATTGCACGGGATTGTTGTTATTGGTTGAAGTAGTGGGGTTGTTAATAGGATATGCTCTTTAACGGTAATATCAATTTCGAATTCGAAAGAAATACTGAGAAATAAATTCTCGAAAATTTGAAGAGTTAACAAAAGTAGACAAATTGGAAAGAAATAAATACAACAAAAAATTGTTATTGGGGTTAACTATAGCTTCTCAAAAACTTCTTTATGCACTACGTTATTTGTTCTATTGGACCCGCATTTATCATTATCGCAAATTAGAATCTTCAATCTCTTTTTGCCTGTGACTCTTGCGACATAGAGCCTGGCCGTGCGTAAACACCAACCTTGGAAAATAAAGCCCAACATGTGCTAGGGACTTTCCTTGGCTCTTATTTATTGTCGTTGAAAAACACACTACTTTTGATAAAATATTTTGTTATTATCGACACAATGCCCATGTACATTTTAAACGAATAATTTATTAGTGAGTATACAATTAATAGGGAACATGTTTGACATAGTTTTAAACCCGTGCAAATTGCACAGGTTTGCTTTTTAAAAATTTGTTGCTACAAGATGTAAATATTTTAGATTAATTGTATACTCACTAATTAATCATCTCCTCTAAATTTTATTATCTTTATACATAAAATTTTAAAGTTTCTTTTTTGGTGCAAACATAAAATTTAAAAGTAAAGCAGTTAAATCACCCACTTTTTTGTTTAACAAATTTAATTGAGTTATAAAGTTATAATTAAGACTTTAGATTTGAATTAAAAAATTATTTGCAATTAACATAAATGATACGTTAAGATCAATTAAATGAGTACCAATTGTACGATATGTCCTCATGTAGTAGATATATGGCTTTTTTTTTAGGAGTCGTTTGGTTCACCATGAGAAGATAGAATTCCCGGGAAGATTAAATTCATGTGAAATTGAAAATCATGTGAATTGTAGAAATCTTGTTTGGTTGGATGTGGAAACTTGAATTCATGTGGGAACTCTCACTTACCTAGGGGGGGCTAGGTAAGTGACTTCCTACATTATGTAGGAATTGGAGTTCCATAGGAAGTTCCACTTCCCATGAATTGGGCAACCAAACAAACCTTCATTTAGATACTTCCCATGATTTTCCAATTCCTATGAATTGGGAAGGCAACCAAACAACCTCTTAGTATATAGTATGATATGTCCTTTTGACCCGTGCACATTTAAATCCATATAATCAAATTGTTAAATATTCAATCACATACTTAAGAAATCTCATTAAATAAAAAAATTATATAAAAAGTTTGTAAGATATAACTTTTATAAGGGTAACTATTTAATTCACTTTTATGAAAGTACAAAGTTTTTACGTTCTTAGTAATTCTTGTGTAAGACGGTCTCACAATGTATGAATGATCCACCTTTATTAAAAAACTTTTTTAGTAATAATAATAACAATAAATGAATGATTTTTTTTCTAAATTATGACCGTTTTCATAGGGTAAGACTGTTTTATTCTAAATTTTTTGTAACATTTTATACATTGCATTTAATTTAGCACAAATTCTCATTTAATACGGGCAATATCCGTCTTAAACTTAAGAGGGGTCAAATATATACCAAATCACCCCATTTGTTGCCTAGAAATGCCAAAAAAAAATTGTCTTTATTATCATCATATGATAGTATTTGACCCGTCTTAAAGAAGACTTGCTGTTAATTCAAAGCCTTTATATTCCCTCATATTCTATATTTTTTTCCCTATTTCTTAAAACGGATTATTGATTTTTTCCCTTTCTTATTTTGGAAACTTTACTCTTATTTTAGTCATCCCTATCTCTTACCATCAAACCCCACCCAACTCTTTTACTCATATTTTATTATTTCCTTAATGCTTTGGGCTCACTATTCATTATTTAACTTCTAATTATTTATTCCTCTCTCCTATCACCAAAACCCACTCAACTCTTTTACTCTTATTTTATTTCTCTTCTTAATACCCGTGCCCACAAACAAAGGGAATAAAATATTGAATGGGAGGGAGTATAAAAATATAATACAATACAAAGCTTAAGGCTCAATTAATTTATAGGCCTCCTAACACATGTAATTTGAGTAGCATGGCCATAAACACAATAACCAATAAACAGAACCCGTATAAGAAAGTATAAACCCTACCCTAACAATTTGTGAGCCTCCATACTCCACAATTTACGATTATAACGAAACTCATAAAAACACTTTTTATCTCGCTCACAACTCTCTCATAAATCACCAATCTCAAACGTTTAGTTAGGATCTCGTCCAGTTGCTTATATTTAGTTGTTTAAGGGATTGTTTGATTCAAACACAAAAGGTATGAGGTATGGGTTTGGAATGAGTCAAACTCATACCAAATGTTTGTTTAGCAAACAT
Organism: Silene latifolia; assembly: GCF_048544455.1. Lineage (NCBI taxonomy): Eukaryota > Viridiplantae > Streptophyta > Magnoliopsida > Caryophyllales > Caryophyllaceae > Silene > Silene latifolia. Next base: position 13,412 of record NW_027413620.1, read on the forward strand.
AAGAGTTTTATACCCATACCTCAAACCCATGAGGTATGGGTTTCTCATACCCAAGGAGGGGCGTTGGTATCAGATTGATACCTATGGGTATCAAATTAAAACAAAAAAAAATGTGAAAATAAAAATTATGGCTATATTGTAAATGAACTTTTATATAGTTATTGATTAAACATTTATTTTCATGATTTTATAATATTAAAAAATATGATTTAAAATATTATATTTTACATATTATAGTCTTAATTGAGTTTGAAACCCGTACCACCATGAATTGAAACAAACACCTGGAATGAGGAATGGAGTTCCAACCCCATACCACCCAAGTATGATTCCTGATTCCAAACTCATACCCACGCGCGAAACAAACGCCCCTAATTTGTGTACACACGCACGATGGAAAATCAAAACCTCAAAAGCTCATCACTCATTTCTCATTAGTCCCCCACCATCTTCATCCCTCCATCTACTCTCCAATTCCTTGCTATCACCAACTCACTAAATATTTATCTTCTCTTCCTAATTATTACTCCCTTTCTAAGCGAATAACGGCGGAGTACTACGGTAGATGGCGGATTTCGCTGAAGATAATATAAATTAGTTAAGTTAATTTCAGTATACTGCTATTAATATGGTTATGGTTATACAAATTTGTGGTATTCTTTTTATTTTTTGAAATTAATAGTAGTTATAAATATTTACTGATGTTTTTTGTTATATTTCTATATTTTCCTCTATTTCTTAATTCTTATACCATTTGTTTCACTTTTCTTAGTCAATTATATTTTTAAAATTTACAGTAGAGATTTTACATTTGTGATCTAAATATTAAACTTTTTACATTCATTGCAAACTGCAAATTTTTACATTGCAGCACTGAAATTTTTCGTTTGTTGGTTTTGCTATTTTTTTTATTTTTATGTCATTTATTTTTTTAAATAAAGATTTTAAATAGTTTATTATCAATGAAGTTCATTAATGACCAAAATAAATAAATCATTGTGAATTGTAAATTTTGCAAAAGTTTAGCCTTTGCTTCTTGAATAACAATAACAATACTGTGTAATTAATTAGTCTATAGAACGTGACTCCTAAAAATCAGGAAAGAAAAAAAGGTGCTTTGACTTATTGACTTTTAACCACAGAGCGACACCTCAGCTCCGTGGTTGTTCGTTTAATAAATAGGATACTACTTCAACTCAAACCCTCTTTGTGAATAAGTTAGTTAGTGTACTTTGTGTAAACCCCGTGAAAAAGCGTAAATACTACTATACCTCCAGTTGTATAATAAACATTGTATAAACACTATACGTTTATCCAAACTTATGTGTAATTTTCCTGAGCTTGTTAAAAGTTTATATTTTTTTTTTATTTTTAAGTGTGTCAGTTCAAAAACTTTAAATTATAGCTCGATTTCATTAAAGCAAAACTTGAAAACTTTAGTACATAGCTTGGATTCTAACCACCAACTGTAATACAACTGGTAGCATACTCTATTAATTGGTGAAAAAGTATAAGTCCGCTTGTTTCCGGCTTTATTACTCCCTCTATTTAGAAAAAATTCAAGAAAAAATGTTGAATCATCCGTTAAACTCTTTAAATTAGAGAATCTTGAGATAATATTATCGTGGGGGAGACTATATACTTAATTATCTAGAGGCTAGTGTATGTTCATCTATTTTTCTTCACCAAATTTAGAGAAAGACGACAATACTCTTAGGTAAAGCTTGGAAATAAAAAGGGTATAATAAAATTGTAATGAAGGAATTATTAAATAAAGTTATCTCATAACTAATTCGGGATGTCTATTTCACTCGTCGATCAAAACACTATTCATTTAACCCTAAAGATTGATGAAAAGCCGACTTAAAATTATGACGGTTGATCAAACGGACATTCTCATGTAAATTGAACTGATGTATTTATCAGTAGGTCTCACTTACGGGGTTAAGTATCACTCGTATGGATAGATAAGATAAAAAGGAGAATTTATAAGGAAACTACAAATGACTTGTATTTATTTTAGCATGTAAGTTTTATTTGACCCGTCACATTATATTATCCGTCACAAATGAGAATCTGTGTGTATTTTATTGCCTTAGAAAAATGATGTATTTTATTGCCTTTCCATTTTTCTATAACTAATGTTGGGCCATGCGAAAGTGTACATTGTTACTTGTTAGACACATTTGTTGAGTACTCGACATTTGTTCTTTGGGTTTGGCAGATCGATTATTCGATGTCTATTCAGCTAGTCTTGCTATAGATCTCATAGCCTTAATTTAATTACTTTCCAATTTTCAAGCAGCCGTCACTACTACCTCTCTTGTCTTCTAAACCCCCAAAAGTTGCAAACCTCTCCCTAATTTCAAAAATAAAGAATATAAAGTGTCAATATTTTTAATCTATCCATCAACATCTCAATAAAGAAGGTAAACTATTTTCACCTTTTCAATTTTTAATCCATCCATGAATTTTTTTACAAACAATTTTTGTTTATTTTTGATTAATTTCAATTTTTTAAGTATTTTGTTCATTTTTTTCCTCGTTTCTCATGTTCAAGTGTTTAGTATTATTATTAATTTCAATTTATTTCTAATTTTCTTTTAGTGTTTTGATTTCAACAATTTTCTGGTCTTTTTTTTATTTTAAATAAGTAATTGGTTATTATGAATTTATGAGCATATTACTTTATTTTTTCCTGTTAATTTTTGTTTTATTGGATTCACAATGTATAATTTCAAATTGTACTTTTGAATTGAAAATGTTTTCATTTTGTAGATCTGTATAAAACTCACATGTTTGGATGACAAAACTTTTAATTTTCTCACTTCATTGTTAATAATTAGTATATTGATTATTACTTCCTATTTTTAATTTCCATTGTATTCAAACAATCACATATTGTACTACACAAAGTTCTTCTTGGACGGAGTATAAAAATTCATCCTGTAAAAAAATTAATAGCAGAACGTGGGAGACAATTGTGGGCCACCTTTTAAAAATAAAATAAGATAATGAACTTTCAACCACAGGGCGACAACTCAGCACTGTGGTTGTTGCTTTAATGAATAAGATGTTTTCTTTGCCTAATATTTAGGAAGGTAAATATTGAGTAGCTCTCAAATTCAAGAATGTCTCTATCACTCTCTTTGTTGTGCGATTCTCATCTAAAAATCAAGAATTTTCTTATAGTTTATACAATGCTTACATTCGTCCAATACATTCAATATAGCACTTTTGAAAGTATTACAAGGTAATTAGTATTTGAGAAGTTGGAGTCATGATTGGAATTATCTATCGATTTTACATGATCCCTAAAAGATGGAGATATATTAGTAAGGAAAAGAATGTAACTAATCCACCGTGTAATTATACGATAATTCTGACCCTTATATATTTTTTTAGACAAGTTCAGAGCCCTATATGTATATAACTAATACCCGTCTCCTTCTACCCTAATTAAGCAAGCATATATACAATAATAAAACCATAATCTGACGAGAAGGTATTCAGCGACGGGTACGAAGAGGAGCGGTCCGATTGGTGGAGCAGTTTTGACCCGATGGAAGGTCGAAGACTCATCACCTTGCGGAGGCGGTATTCTGTACTTAATTGATTAGTTCTCCCTTCTTATTTTTAGCTTATTTCGTTTTAGTTAGTGTTAATTTGTAAAATTACTCGAGTTTTTCTTATAGCATTACCGGTTTGATTTAGGTCTTTTGTACCTTTTAAGTTTATGGTTAAGACATGGATCTCTTTTACATAAACTATGAGATTATTGTTAGATACCTACACCAAATCAAATACAATTAAGGATGTGCTAATTTACGTAAAAAATTTCTCATATAATCAATGGTAGCTTTGAGTTCAATCAGTTGTATTGGTGTTTGTAGTTTTGTATACTCCGTAGTCCGTACTATACTTGCTTCATTGAATCATTGTTAGTTTAATTGTTTTTTGTTCGTAACGATTTGCCTTCTACCTAATTAAAGACGCTTTAGTTCTTACTCTTATTTATTTTGATACAAAGTTCGAATGATGTGTTTTTATTTCTTCTTTTTTTGTGATTTAATGCAATTAAAACAACACAAATGCATTAGATTTACATAATCATTGATACTATATTACTCACGGGATGATGTGAATTACATAATTACTCCGTTTAATATTATTTATTTTACATACTGGCATTATATGTTAGTAAATTGATGTTTTAAAGTATATGCTTGGTTCGAGTCTTTTTCATTGTTATACATAACGATTTATATGTCCTTTCTTTCCATTTTTTCGCATATATAGTCGGTTTAGAAAAGTAGAGCTGAATTCATACCTATTTTTCCATAAATTAAGCTATAAGTTAAGTTCAGTACAGAAAAAATAAGCTCCTATAAATTCCGTTCAGTTTATATATGTTCAGTTCACCAAAACTAAGCCTAAAAGAACATGACCCTATAGTATTATATCATTACATCATAATCATAGAATATTACAAATTGGCCCGGGCATCGCCCGGGCATTAAATCTAGTATATATATAAAATTGGGTTGAAACGCTGTGGATGCGCCACATGTCATATACAGCCTTAATGACAAGCATTAATTACAGCTAATCATTTAATATGAACATAATAAATGTTGTATAAATCTCAGCAAAATATTAGTTATAGTTAAATAAATTTTATTATAAAATTAATTAAATAATTACGGCGATTTTATTGTAAATTTATCAAAAAAATGATTTTAATAAAAATTCTAAAATGTAAATAATTATGTTCATTGCGAAAAATGATTTCAATTGAGTATAATTGTCATTATATTTATTGAAATATTTTGATATGTAGATATGAATAAAGTGAGTGTCTCACAATATTTTACATTTTCGTAAAAAACATTTTGAGAAAGTTATAAAACTTGACCACTAAATCCATTAAGAAAAATATATTTGAGAGTCTTTGTATTTATCAAAAATAGAACTTACAAAAATAGAATTTAAAGAAAACTACTAAGAGATAAGTTTTTATAGTGTGAGAATGAAAAAAATTATATTGCGAGAAATTGAATACATATTAGATATTGATAGGGTTAAATAGTGTGATAACGAGTATGTATGTACACAGGAATCGCGAGTGAATTTGAATAATAATAAAAAGTAATGATTATTAAGTAATATAGTGTTATAAACGACATGGAAAAGTAGAAAACACGTTACATTTTTCTTTAAATCTTCAGTTTAATATGTATACATTAGTATAAAATATTGATTATGACTAACTAAATATTCCTTTTAGTTAAATATTTTATATGTTATCTTTTAAATACTTTGAAGTTAAACCTCAAAAAATAGTATTTGAGAAAGTTCAACCTATTTTATTTACAGTTAAACTTTTAAACATCATTATAAATAGTTGTTTAAAAAAAAAAAGTGCAAACTTCTTATAAATATGTTTGACACATAGCACATGCAACACACAATAAAAACAATTGAATAAGTTAAGTTTGGATCCTATATGTTTGATACATAAATATCACAAGTTATACATAAAAAAAATAAAAATCACATAAAATTATACACATAGTTTTGAACAAATATTAATTGATTTGGAACATAACGTATTGTGAAATGATATAATTTGAGAACTTAATGTTGATTGTTACATTATTCTACTAAATTTTATTTTTATTAATTCGATATTTGATCAGTCACAAATTTATTTATAAAACGTTGATCATGCATAATTAATTGTCACTTATTAGTTTTAATTAAAATTGTATATATTTTATTTTAAAACATTGAAGTTAGACCTAAAAAAATTAAATTTGAGAAAAAATAATTTATTTTTATTTATAAGTAAAAATATTAAAGGTCATATATGAATTATATTAATTTTCTTCAAATATAATAACAAAATTTTAAAACAGGCCGCGCGAAGCGCGGGATACTACCTAGTGTTGACGTAAACCCGGGTGTTTAGTGTCGACAACCTTGAAATAATCTCCCTGTCGTTGGTGCTCTCACGTAAGACCCTGTTCTTTTGGACGGTATGAAACTGAACAGAACTGAATTGAAATTTCCTTAGATGAATAGAGTTGAAATAAGTTGAACTTAACTGAAATGAGCTGAATGATGGTTGAAATTAAGTCGAAAAGAACAAGGCCTTATATGTTGGTCTTGTTGTAAGAGGCGGGATGATGGATAAGAGACTTGAACTCGAATTGTCATTGTATTAATATTATGTCAAATAAATTGTTACAGTAAAGAAAAGACGGTGAAAACCCGCTTACGTAAGAATTCGGCTTTGAATTGAGAGAGCATATTTGATTTGAAATTCTATTATGTAGCTCCAATTTGGATCAGAACAATTGGTGTTATATAAGTAGGACGATTCTCCAATTTTGTACTGATAACGAATTTACGATATATATGTAAAGTATTCAATTATCTCTTTCTAGAAACATTTTATTACAA
>NW_027413621.1:0-19821 GCF_048544455.1 Silene latifolia
ATCATATAATTACACAATTATTTAACATACACAAATATAATATAAGTACGTTATATTGTGGAAATTATTAAAAGGTAAATAAATCAAGCTAGATTTCCAAAAGATATAATATTCTATAACTATTTCGATTTGATTTTATGCATATATGTAATATATTTATATAAATATATAACATCTTAAAATCGTATGGCTAAATAGTAAAACTAATTATGTTAGTAGTGAAAATAATTGTACTAACATTGGATATAATAATATGTTAGTAATTAACTATATTAGAAAGGGGAGTAGTGAAAGTAATAGAAGCAACAACGGGAGTAGTGAAATTATCAATATTCATGCGGCAGTAGTGAAAGTAACAATAATTATAGCAGGAGTAGTGAAAGTAAACGTAGTAATAACGAATGTAATAAAAGTAACAATATTAACAACAAAAGAAAGCACATATGAGCAATTAGTTAACTAATCGATTTAAGTAAAATATTAATAAAGGGAGTAGTGAATTTGTTTCATAATTTATTTCATCGTAATTTTAAGATATGGCATAGAAAAATAATATTAAAGATAAATTTATGAGTTATGCAACTTTAAAGTAGTTTTATTTAATTGAAAATAAATTTTGACAGTAAATAGAGGTAGCCCGGGCCTAGCCGGACAACAATACTAGTAATATTTTATTTTGATAACTTACATATTTAAATATGTCTGTATTTATTATAAAATATCTAGTAATCAAAATAAAACTAAAATATGAATATAATTAAACTAACTTAGAACCCATGCAAAAGTGCACGGATATATATAAATAATATATAAAAATAAGTTCTAAATTGTTATTATTAAAATAATGTATTAATTTGAAATTTTGAATGTACACGGTATAGTAATGATTTACTCTCTTTCATCCAAACCAAATGTAACATGAACCCATTTTACCCTCACAAAAAATGAGTCCATGTTACCTTTAGTTTGGATGATAGAGAGCATATTACATGGGAGACAACTCAGATAGGTGCTCAATAATTAAAATTTGAGTACTTTATAGTGTCCAACTACTACATCCTACAACAAATTAAATGATTCTTTTTAACTCGTCACAACTTGTATAATTATCTAGGAGTATCTATTTCTCGACCTTTCCTCTAATTACTACTCCTATAATAATCTATTTATTAGAATGACCATGCTATTTTTTCTTTGCAAATTAACATCATCACCTAAAGATATGTTTCTCACGTCACATATGAAGTAGTGTGCTATTTATACACTCGTGTGGGTCATGACTCGTATCTTTGATTCAAGCATTTATAATCCGCCATGTTAACCGTGTCATAATATGTTAATTTAGAATGTTAAATTTAAATATTTTTACGAAATTTAAGAACAAAAATATGAATATAATAAAAGATGTGAATTACGCAAAAACAATAACTCAGCATGATTCACCAAAAACTTTGATAACACTTAGTATTCTTTCTAACTAATTAAACCAATTTTTTTATCAAATTAAACACATGTTATTATTGACCGTACTTTCATAATAGAAGAATTGAATCTCACGATGTTATTGATACCCGTCGTTGTGAGTACCAAAGATAAAATTTATAATCTCCTATTAAGACTAACCTAGGCTAGTGGTAAGTAGTGGTCGAACCACAAGGAGGCAGATGTAAATTTTAGTTGTTTTAAGTTCAGTCTGAGGTAACTATCGTGGGGGTTGAATTGATTTGGTCTACAGCTAAAAGTGAACAAAGATAATAAACTAAATAAACGATTTAAACAGATAAAAGAAGGGTACTAGGATGATTGGTTCATTATAGCTTCGGCGACAGCAAACTAAGTCGGTCTGAATCAAACACAGGTAAGGCGGGAGATAAAGAGGTCCTCTCGGTCTACTCTTAACAAATAGCATCTTTCGATCTCGCTATAGGTCCCTAATGACACTAATACTAACTTTCATCCTGAAAAGTGACTAACGGTCTAAACTATACCTATCTTTCGATCTTAGCACAGTTTAGTCGATTTAATTGATGGTCAAATAACTTTCCCTATCTTTCGATCTAATGGGTTGGTCACAAAATAGGTATCTAACTGGTCGCATGCATTCGATTCGTTAAACACAAGATTAAATTCAATTAAAACGAAAATAAAACCCTACGAGGTCAGTCGATCGACCAACACGCGAGACAGCCCGTGTAAAATCTATTGACGCCTATGCCATAAATCGCCTACATCCTAGCACTATAGAATTAGCTACTCATGATGAAAGTGATAACAACAATAAAACTAATAACGATTCATTCGAATTCATGCTTAAAGTAAATAACAAACAGCGATAATACGATAATTGGCTTTCGGGATACAAACTAGCAAATCTATACTAATGATGAAAGTAAAACAATAAACTGGAATTAGGGCAGAAGGAATACCGAGATTTCAGAGGAAAGATTCAGAACAAGAACAGAATTCCAATGCTAAAACGATGTTCCAAACCCTAATTACTCGAATGAATAAAACTGAAAGTTACTGTGTGAAATTGTGATAAAAACTTGTATGATAAACTGAATGTTCTATGTTACGTTATATAGCAAAAAACGTAACATCTTATTTCCTAAACCTAGCATCATGGGCTTGCGCTTTCTCGGTCTTCTAATTCTCGTCTGGAATAGCAATCTGGTCGATCGACTGATAAGGTGGTCGATCGACGCTCCTCGACAAAAGCTTAACCTCGGAACTCGAACATTGGTTGATCGACTGAGGGTGACGGTCGATCGACTAATGGAGCTGCTACTTGACTTCTTGAACTCGTGGACTTGTCTTTTGGGCCTTGGATTGCGCACCAAGCTCGTTCCTTAAGTGATTCCTTTACGTCATTTGCAATGCAGTTTACTCGGGGACGGATTTGGCTTGATTTCCCGTTGAATTCTTCACATTTACGCAATAATGTACAAAATACTTTAAGTAGACGGAAATAGGGAGAAATGTAGCACAAACTACAAGAATGAGCTCTGAAATGCGTGTAAAATGGGATGTACAACATCATATAAATAACACGCATCAAACTTCCCCAAACCAAACCCTTGCTTGTCCCCAAGCAAGAACTAGACTCGATCTAATGACCTAATGGAACGAGTTCAATCTCAGAGCGAAATGCAAACTGTTAAGCCTAAACCAATTTAATGCACAACCAACAATCAACTAGTAACGTGAATCATGCAAACGAGTTATGAGGTCGTTAAAGCTGTGGCTTGAGTCGTCAACTGTAGAGACTTATCAAATTGGACTCTCGCGGGTCGCTCAAATCACTCAATAAGCACAGGTGATATATATGTAAGATAGAAGGAATTAATTTTGTAGTGGCTCTCACCTAACTACGACCTATGAAAACATGCCAGCAATAAAATATGAAAATGACCTCTACGACCGTACATACGCATTCCAACCAAACAGATGACCAATGACACATGCCGAGGTATATATGGGATATGTGACTAATGTGAGGTATGGGTAAGAAGAGGCAAAACATTTTATGGTAAAGTGGAGGTACAGGTGATCAAGCTAGTACCAAAACGGAACCAAGTGGCAACATCCAACTTCTTGCTCGAAATCAAACGAAACCAGTGCTATAGCAAGCACAAAACTCACAATCTCCAAACTATCAAATCAATAAACTCCCCATAGGATATCAATGAAACATGGGAGCAAAAAAATCGCCAAAAGATAAGGATTAAATTATGCGAATTGACTTTTTCCTCGAATCTCAGTCGATCGACCATATTTGCGATCGATCGATCGCTTAAACAATCTGAGAACCTCTTTTTCATTTCTTTTTCGAATCATTTTTTTTTCATTTTTTCTTTCTTTTTATTTTGTTTCTTTCTTTCCTTTTTTCATTTTCCAATCATCATCTCAACAGAGCAAATGCCACCAAAAACGAGTAACAACCCCAAAAACACAGACTACTAGCTTGACAAGGGACAGGCTAAATGTAGGATGTAGTAAATGGGACAAAAAGGCTATTTTTGGCAGTGTGAAGCTTATGGGTATAATGAGAAAAGGAAACCTCTACCACATGTGTCAACAAACCACAGACCGAATGCATACAGGTATTAAGTAGATCAAATTCATATTCATGCAAATTAAGGAAACATGTCTCATAAGGAGTACTACTCACATTCCTAATTAAACCGGTCATGAATGTCACCAGTTATAGGCTCTAATTCTCAGAAATATGATGTAGCTTGCCAAAATTCTAAGTCAAGTCTCAAGTTCAGCAAGAATGTAACGAAAACTCGTAGATATGCATATACGATTCTACTAATAACATGTTAATCTAGCAAGGCTCAGGCAAAACAGGTGCAAATGCAAAATCATCATAGAAATACTACCGTTCCGACTCGACCTATATGCTAAAATAAACGTGCATTTTATGGAATTTTTTTTGAAATTTTTCAATTTTTTTGAATTTTTCTGTATATATAAGAGAAATGAAATAAACAATGCAAAACAAAGTTAAACGTGAATGCAAGCAAATGATATGTGACGCAAAACCCTTCCCCAAACCAAATCGCACAATGTCCCCATTGTGCAAAATCATATAATGAAGAAAAGAGAAATGGGAATTTGCGAGAAAGGAAATAAAATATGACATGAAGTAAACGAAATCAGGAACTCACAAGACTTTAAGTTGCAAAGAAAGGAAACCTCCCAAACCAGCGTGAGCTAGGAGGTTTGATGGCAAGCGATGCTACCAATAAGTACCTGAAAGACAGAAAATACCACGCATAAGACTGAGAAAACAATTTTGAAACGGTAAAGTTGTGCACAAATAAGAGAACTTGAAGAAAGAAGTAATATAACGGAAAATAAAGAGGAGTAGAAAACTCCCTTAGGTCCGCATATCGACCAAACACAGCAGGGGAGAGGTCGTGAACGAATATAGCAGCAGCAGTGGTCGATCGACCACTGAGATTAGTCGATCGACCAGGTGGGCGTGAACAAAGAGCTCGTAACACCGCAAATCAGTCGATCGACCATGTGGGTCAGTCGATCGACTGAAAACACTGCTGCAACCTCCAATTTCTTCGTATTAGCTCAATAATTTGAGCTAACAAGCTCGAAATACCTGCAAGTACACAATAATACGCGCCCAAAATTGCGCAAAACCCAGAAAAAAAAGTCTAAAGTACTTGAAAATCCTAAGCAAATAAAATAAAAGCGAAGTTTTCGCGCACACAAAAGCAATAAAATTGTCTTAACAAAGCAAAAAAGAAGAAGTTTATAACGAGATCGATCAACTAATAGTTGATCAAGAAGGACCACGGTATGGCCCACTTCGTCGGCTTCTGGCTACTAGAGGTAGCCTCAATGGTGCTCATCTCATCAGCTGCACCCTTCTTAGCTTCGACAGTCGGAGGGCTCAACGGATCAACTTTGTCAGCTCCCCAATCAAGGATTTCCTTGGGTTTGTCGGAGTCCAAATCAGCCCATCTCACCTTGGTTGGCTCATCTTCCACTTCCTCATCAGTCCCATAGCTTAGGCATCCAAGGCCTCCTCTTTGAATGATAGGCTTCTTTACAGCTGGCACAACTTGTAGCACTTCCTTCCCCAAACCAGCTCCTGCATTATCTAAAACAACAGATTCTTCCTCCTTCTTGCTCTCAATTTGGGGCGGAGGGGTTAACACAGCAGTAGTGATAGGGACAGGCAATTCAGGAAGCACAAAGTACGATTTCTTTTCAGAGACCGTATTACAAGTGACAGGCCACATGGGATCCTTCTTTTTAGCAGGTTGGGCAAAAATGATAGAATGTTTCCCAACTTTGAAGGTCAAAGTTCCAGAGCCTACGTCAATAAGCGCACCGGCGGTGTGCGAAACGGCCTACCTAGGATGATCGGTATATGGGCATCCTCGGGCATGTCAAGGACAACAAAGTCAACGGGGAAGAAAAACTTCCCTATTTGGACGGGTATGTCCTCTAGGACTCCTATAGGCTCGACCATGCAGATCGGTCGACCATCCGAACTCGTCATGTACGTGATAGCAAACCAAGGTCAACTTAAGCCTCTAGCTAAACTCAAGGGCATGACGCTTATGCTAGCCCCTAGGTCACAAAATGCCTTCTCAATTGAGAAGGTACCTATTTTGCAAGGAAGCAGAAAAAGCGCCGAGTCCTCTAACTTATGGGGCGATTAGTGTGAGAGAGATAGGAGCAAGACTCCTTGGTGAGTGCGACAGTGTGCACTGTTTCAAGTGACCGCTTTTTGGACAACAGTTGTTTCATAAATTTAGTATAAGCGGGCACTTGGTTAACTAACTCAAGGAAGGGGACTTGTACATTCAGACTACGGATAACTTTCTCAAACTTACTGAAAGATACATGTTCCTTCGTCGGCACGAGTCTCTCCGAGATATGGGGTGTGAGGAGTACCTTAGCCCTCTCCTACAATTCACGCGCCGCGTCCTTGGACTTAGGTGAAAGTCCGTCACCTTCTCTTTGTTGAAGCTAGACCCCTCCTCGGACCGTCTCAAATGAGAACCATTAACCGTCATTGGGTCGAACGGGACCAGGATCGACCCATCGCACTCGGGTCTTGTCCTAAAATCTTCGGGACCAGTGGTACCGAAACAAGTGGTCTCGTAGGTTATTTGGCATTAAAGGACGAAATTCTTCAAGCATCAGCGAGCTCGTCGATCGACCACTCCCCCGATCGATCGGCGAGAGATCGATTCGAAGCTCTCAGTAACCCGTGCTTCGATCGATCGACTAGGTATATCGGTCGATCGGCTGAAATACCTGGCAGACGTCTTTTCCTTTGATTTGTTCGTTGAAGCTTTCTCTTGACTTGTTTCCGGCTCATCTTTTTCAACAGCGTCCTCGACCATGGCAGGACCATCAAGGGTGGACCCGCTCCTCAAAGTGATGGCATTTAGGGTCTCCTTTTGTTCAGGTTGAGTGGGTAAGTGTCCGGGAGCTCGAGTGTTATTTTTGCTAGCCAATTGAGCAATTTGGCTCTCTAGTAACTTCATCCCGACCTCTCTTGCTTGGGACTCCTTTAGCAATGAGTTCTTAAGCTCGAAAATTGAGTCTGCGATTGTTGCTGCTGTGGCACATAAGGAGGTTTCTGATATTGTTGTTGCTTTTGATGAGGGGGTATATAGGGTTGTTGCTGCGGCGGGGCTTGAGTTGGGTTAAGGACATTTTGGCTCCTCCAACTCAAGTTCGGATGGGTGGTCGGCTCATAGTAGGTGTTGGTCTGTCTATAGTGTTGAAAGGCAGCACAAGATTCAAAGGGACTAGGGCAGTTTTTCGAGACATGGCCCTCACCTCCACACCTTTCACGAGACGAAGGGACCGTCGACACAGCATTGACTTGGTACATCCCACCTTTGGAAGCTCCTCCTAGCTCATACTTGTCAAATCTCGCGGTAAGAGCCTCAAGCGCAGCGACAAAGGAGGATTCAGCAGCTCTCCTCTGGTTCCCTCTAGAATTCTCATACTCGGCCTTGTGGGTAGCTAGATCGTCAATGATCTTCCACCCCTTGGTTGCTCCCAAATTTTCAGCAAATCTCCCGTTGGCTGCAGCATCTAAAATGGCCCTCTGATCGTCGTACAACCCATTGTAGAAATGATTGCACAAACTCCATTTTTCGAACCCATGGTGCGGTATGGTTCGCACCAACTTCTTAAATCGGACCCATGCTTCGTGGAAATTCTCATCTGGCCCTTGTTTAAAGCCCGTGATTTGAGCTCTAATAGCGATCGTCCTTGAAGCAGAGAAGTACTTCTTGTAGAACGTCAATGCCAATGTATTCCAATCAGTGATCCCTTGAGCGGCTCGGCCCAGATCTCTATGCCACTCCCTTGCAGCATCGCGAAGGGAGAAGATGAACATAGTCTCCTTGATTTGGTCTTGGGTCACGCCAGCTGGTGGGGGTATGGAACAGCAGTAGTCAATAAAGGTCTCCATATGCTTAGTTGCATCTTCATTTGCGGCTCCCCAAAATTGGTTTCTCTCAACCATAGTGATGTGGCGGGGCTTTGGTTCGAACTTCCTGGCATCACCTGGTAGCTCGAACCCCTTATATAAGTTATCTACTGTCGGCTCAGAATAACTAGCTATACTTGCTTCCTCGGCCATGATTTGGAATTTGGAGAATAACTGTCTCGGGTGAAGAAGTGGAAACGGGCGAAGATGGTGGATTATCTTGAAAGTTCGTTCTCGTGATAGCTTGACAGAGTACTCGGCTCTTCCTCTGTCGGTAGTATCCTTTGTGTTCGTCTCAACTCGCACAAGGATCTTTCAAGCTCAGGGTTCAACGGTACTAATTCTCCACCCCTGTGACTGCGCATAAGAAGAAACTACAAAAAGAATATAAGAAAAGTTTAAGGAACGGATGTCCCTTAAACTAAGAAAGACTAAAAATAAAAACAACTAAAATTAGGACTATTGCCTCCTAAGAACGGCGCCAAAATTTGATACCGTCGTTTGAGTACCAAAGATAAAATTTATAATTCTCCTATTAAGACTAACCTAGGCTAGTGGTAACAGGGTCGAACCACAAGGAGGCGGATGTAAATTTTAGTTGTTTTAAGTTCGATCCGAGGTAACTATCGTGGGGGTTGAATTGATTTGGTCTACGGCTAAAAGTGAACAAAGATAATAAACTAAATAAACGATTTAACAGAGATAAAAGAAGGGTACTAGGATGATTGGTTCATTATAGCTTCTAAGGCAAAGCAAACTAAGTCGGTCTGAATCAAACACGGGTAAGGCGGGAGGTAAAGAGGTCCTCTCGGTCTACTCTTAACAAATAGCATCTTTCGATCTCGCTATAGGTCCCTAATGTCACTAATACTAACTTTCGTCATGAAAAGTGACTAACGGTCTAAACTATACCTATCTTTCGATCTTAGCACAGTTTAGTCGATTTAATTGATGGTCAAATAACTTTCCTTATCTTTCGATCTAATGGGTCGGTCACAAAATAGGTATCTAACTGGTCGCATGCATTCGATTCGTTAAACACAAGATTAAATTCAATTAAAACGAAAATAAAACCCTACGAGGTCGGTCGATCGTCGACAATGTTAGTCGATCGACCAACACGCGAGACGGCCGTGTAAAATCTATTGCCGCCTATGCCATAAATCGCCTACATCCTAGCACTATAGAATTAGCTACTCATGATGAAAGTGATAACAACAATAAAACTAATAACGATTCATCGAATTCATGCTTAAAGTAAATAACAAACGGCGATAATACGATAATTGGCTTTCGGGATACTAACTAGCAAATCTATACTAATGATGAAAGTAAAACAATAAACTGGAATTAGGGCAAAAGGAATACCGAGATTTCGGAGGAAAGATTGAGAACAAAAAGAATTCCAATGCTAAAACGATGTTCCAAACCCTAATTACTCGAATGAATAAAAGCGAAAGTTCTTGTGTGAAAATGCGATAAAAACTTGTATGATAAATCGAATGTTCTATGTTACGTTATATAGCAAAAAACGTAACATCTTATTTCCTAAACCTAGCATCATGGGCTTGCGCTTTCTCGGTCTTCTAATTCTCGTCGGAATAGCAATCGGTCGATCGATCGATAAAATTTGGTCGATCGATGCTTGCTCCTCAAACAAACAATAGCTTCGGAACCGAACATTGGTCGATCGAGTAATTTTGTAGATGTAAAGTGTCGAAATTTAGAAGTAATACACGCTTAAAGTAATTTGCACTGCACTTTCGCGAAAATAATGATTTGGGATATATTCCATAAATTTGAATGAATCCTCTTAACAGGCCGATGCAGAAAGTATAGTATGAAGATATGAACATTAGTAAGAATCATTATTAGGGTTTTTAGTTAGGCGGGAAAATAATTTACCATGGACTTTTCTCATTTTGAGCCAGACTTATGCTATAAGACGGTCCTATAATTTTTTTTTTAATTATTATTTTTTATCAATCAAGCATTATAATACTCGGTACTTGGTATTGTGTCAAATATCTAACTCATAAAGGTCAGTATTTAAGAAAGTGGGCTGAACATTGGTAAGGACATGAGAAGTCCAGCCCATAAACGAACACAGATAAAACACCACACTTGACTTGAATCCTCTTCAATCTCCCTATTTGTGCGTTTCTAAAACCCTAAAATACTGAGCGCCTCCCAAATCCCAATCGAAGATAACTCATTAGGCATTTTGCATCATCATGGTTCATATCTTCTTCATACGTTTTTCTATTTTGATTTTGATTTTGATTTGAATTAGATCACTCAATTATAAGCATATTGATAATTTTGTTGTTTTTGATTCGCTTTTAATCAGACATTTAAGAGGAGAAATGGAGGTCGCAACAAGCATGGCCGCGGTCATGTTAACTTCATTCGCTGCTCCAACTGTGGCAAATGCTGCCCTAAGGTTTCGTCCCCTTCTCATCCTTTTTTCTTAATTACTGATTTCTTCTGCTTAAAATGGGTATTTCTCACTTGATATTCAGTTGGTCTCTCTCAAGACGGGCATATCCGTCTTAAAGATTAAAACCGGTCAAATAACACCCGTATATCCTACAACCTAGGATTATTTGTTATCAAAACATTTCATTCATTTCTAGCTTAATGTTTTTATTATAATTTCATAAAATGAATAAAATAAAAAAAAAACAGTTGTTAGTTGGAAAGTTTTATGTTGTATGTTTGAGTTTTTTTTTTGGGGGGTGGATTTGCTATTATCAAACTATAATACTGATGTGAATTCGTATGAAAAAAATTATACGGTTAATAGGATAAGGCGATCAAGAGATTCCTTGTCAGGAACATCGTAGAGCAAGCTGCGGTTAGGGATGTGCAGGAGGCCTGTGTTTATGATGGTATGTTGTCAGTATCTCTTTAGTCACTCTGTCCTATTTTTATTATCTCTTTTCCTTTCAACTTGATCTCAAATAATTGTAAGCAAAAAGAGTGGACATCCAAAATTGACAGTATAATCAGTTCTTCTTATGTCAAGGGATATGATTGGTATCTTCTCACTTTTTGTTAAATCATCCTACTAAAGGAAGTAGGACAATAAAAATGGGAGGGGGCAATATTTAAATGTATTGTGCAAACAACGTTTTCTGAACTTTTTTTTACAGGATATGTTCTTCCCAAGCTCTACACCAAGCTGCATTACTGTGTTTCCTGTGCTATCCACGCACATGTTGTCAGGGTTCGTTCACGTGAGAAGAGAAGAATCCGTGAACCACCACAGCGTTTCAGGCGTCGGGTAATTAAGCCATTTTCTATTGAGTTAACTAGGTTGTAGTGTATGATGGTATTGCTTGGTTGTCGAGTTGTATCTTTTGTTTTGCATGCTATGTATATAGTTAAGTGTATTATGTGTTGATTTGTGTTTCTGAGCATTCTTTTATTTATATTCTTCATATTTATTGGAACATGTCCTGAGAAAAACTTGACATACATTTGGATGGTTTCCAGTTCTTTTTATATCCTCATAGTAAAGGTGATCATCTCTGTACTGACCCTGAAGACTTGGCATTTATCTGTAGTCTGTACTGTTCTTGGGAACAGAACAAGATCTCAATATTCTATACTACTGCTGTATATCAGTTGTCTAGGATACATTTTTTTTTGGTGAAAATGTAAGTAATATTATAAGCAAGCCCAAAAAAAGGCTACCTTGTCTAGGATACATTACTTCTCTGCAATGTGCATGATCAGTTTTATATATTAAATTACTAGATTTTGTGCCCGTGCGTTGCACGGTTAGTAAAATTTTTTGTAACAATAATGTGTAGCACTATTACATAGTTTAGCTATAAAACTTTCATAAAGTCTTTACATACTATTTTATATATGCACTCTAAACCTAGAAGAGTATATTTAGCTTTGAACACAATATCTATATAAAAAATCGACACAAATATCAGCCTAAAATTTTCCATTTAAATTAATCTCACACTTTTTATTGTGCGGATCATTATTTCATAATCAATCACCTTATTTATTAATTTTTCTGATTAGTTGTTTATTTCTATCATTAAATTATGGCATCGTCACCTTCTAAATAATTACGATTATAGTAATGTGAAGCTAAGTCTCTCTTTGAGGGGTTAATTAAAAGTGCTCACATAGAAGCATTACATTATTGTTCCATATGTGTAGTGAGTTGACTTGTGTGTTTGTTGCTCACCCAAATTCGAAAATTTCTAATGTATAACTTGCACTCGGTTTTTAAGAAACCAACCAACAGTAAGTCACTAATATTTATTTATAAAAGATTCTACGTATTAATATCTTTTATAATTTAGCGTATATGATAAATATGTACTAAAACTTTATAAAATATAAATCGTCTTATCTGGTTGTAAAACTAATAACTTATCATCTCAAATTTTAAAATTTAAATTTAATTTAATATTTAGAATATTTATCTTATAGTAAAACTTATAAAATTTATATTTTTGTAAAGATAGAAATAATATGTCCATTGTTTTTTTTAAAACTATACCTTCTATAATTAAAAACATCGAACAAAAAGTACACAATGATATTTTAGAGAAAATTATCTCATTCCATTCTGAAAAGTGTTCATTGAGAATGGGTTTTGTATAAGAGTGTATCATTACTTAAGTAGCTTAGCTTGAAATTATTATTCCATTAGATTTCTAGAGCTTAATTAGCATAGCTTTATCACTCCACCAATTCATTTCTTAAACTTTGCATGTTACTCCATCGTGCCAATTCACTCTTATATTCGTAGACACTTTATTTTTTGGTGAGTCCCAAATTTTTGAAATCGTGGTTGGTGACGAATCTGAACTATGCACAATTTCAAAAATTTGGCACGGTGACTCGGTGATTGTACGAATGTAGGATAGTATATACACAAATTAAAAGTAGTGAGAGATTGTGATAAGCAGAAGATCACTAAAATTTGGGAGAAACGGTCTTCCAATAAGTTATTGAGAGACCAATCTTTCGTACCCTTTTATTTTTATTTTGGTAACCCTTTTACTTAATAAATATATTCATATGCAATATTTATAACTAATTAATGTTACTCATCGTTGTTATCTCGTTCTTTAGAAGCACAACATGCTAATAATAATATAAGCTAACGAATATCATACATAGAAAAAAAAATATGTCAAACATAATCCAAAAAACTCTTAGTTAAAAAGATTTTCTATAGATTTATTTAATTTAATTTTCAATTACCTTTAAAATTTACTTAGTTTCTATAGATTTATATAATCCAAGTGATTATATCGTTGGCTAGCACATTATTTAAAGTTAATAGGTGGAGATACCTTGGTCTATTAAAAATCTATTATGTATGAACTATGAATATTAGAGAAGTGGATAAGCAATATACATTTGTATTACGGAGAATATTTGATAATGCATCTTATATTACTACTATAATAATTAAATTAGGTTTTCGTTTATAATAGAATTTGGAATTTGTATTATAAATCGATGCCTCTTGAGGCAAATCGATGACGCTTCTTACTTGTATGTGCATGCCTTTTCTCTAGGTTGTGTATATGCTCACTTTTCTTTTACGGTAATGATAAGCAAATTATCTCCCGTGCTCAGTTCATAATCCGGTCTACGATGGTCAAATATGGAAAACTCCATGGGATGAAAATAAAACCTACAATACGATAACAAATGAAGCAAACCGATCTCTTTAGAAAGCATCAATAATGATTGAGAATTAAGCTATGCAACTTTCCATAAGATACTAAATAATACTCCGTACTTCATACCCTGTAATTTGCTACGATGTGAACAAATATGTTACTTACATACATCTTTGAATTGCTCTTTAAAGCTAGATGCTAAAACACACAATGTACCTACAGAATAATGGCACATGAAAAACTTGGTTAGAGACTTCGAGATATAGATCAGATAGATAAAGCCAAAAAAAAAATCACACACAATACAAAAGGGAGGGAAGGAGGGCATATTAATCGTATAGCAGGGCATTGATAATGATATTGATAGTATATATATAATACATATAGTATACCACGTTTAATAATCAAAACTATTTGAAACTGAGTAGGAAACAAATTAACGCTTTATTTGAGCTCTTATTATGTAATCTTTATCTTATAAACTACCTATAATTTTAAATTATCTCATTTCAATATTTTAGAACTTAAATAATTCACAAAACTTGAACCAATAATATTGGCATCTTATCAAATTCTCTATCTTTTAAGATTTATTTTAACTTTTAAAATAATTTTAAGATTTAGTTAAAATTATTTAGGTGTTTTAGAATAGTTGGATACTCTAGAATTGCCTGAAAAAAGCCTCTTTTATATATATATATTGATTAATCCGAGGCACTTGAGAATTACTTGCAGAAGTTGCAGTTCTTATTTACAAGGGAAGTTCATAGTGTGTGTAAAAAACGTGTATTTGCGGAATTTTGCTTCATTGGTTTATATGCACTTTTTAATATAATGGTCTTATACGGGACATGGGAATTTTTCTTTAGCTGTTGCTTGCTGTAGTTACCATCTTTAGTTTTTGCTTCCAGGATGTTCAATTATGACGTATTGCCTAACCTTAATTCTTATTTTAGAGTTTCTGTCATGTATGCCCATGCATTGATATATAGTTTCTGTCATGTATGCCCTAGGTCAATTTACGGCCAAGGCATTGATATACTTTTTGACATGTTTATACGTTTTCTTTGTTCAGGAGGACTCAAAGCCCCAACCTGGTGCACCTGGGGCGCCTGCTGCTGCTGCTGCCACCGCAGCTAGAACTTAAATGGGCTTTAGTCGACCAGCTTTGTTTTCTTTCAGATAATCGGATTTCGAAACTTATTAAGATGCTGTACTATGAGCACGTTTTGTGAACTCAGTCCATTTTATTTTAGGGGAACTGGCCCCTTTTCCTTTTTGTTATAAGGCACCCTTGTTCTTAAACCTCTTTATTTTTTATGATTCTGTTTTGGCTTTCATGGTTTCCTCATGCTTTCAACTTGGTCAGACTTTAATTTTTTTGCTCCCTACTCTTTTATTATCGACCTGGTGTTGCTTTCATTCTGTTGCCAAAAGACTGTCGGGACTTTGTAAACAATTGAAATTTCTACTTTGATTGGTGGCACTGATGCCTAATGCATCTGCTACAAGTGATTTAATTCAAGTTCTTGGACAATATATGTTTTGGGTTTTGGACGAGACATTAGGATTTGTACATGTTATAGACTCATCTACAAAAATGATGATGTACCCACTGATGTGTGCCCCGGTTATTTCTTACATCTCTGGATGTTGAGGGATGACCCTTGTGCTTTTGGGCGAGTGTTATTGAATTAATATGGAGTGTAGATTTTCTTACATCCGGTTTCAAAGGTAAGACGGACTTGTAGACACCTGTGTGTGTACCTTCCTTGAACCACTCGATGAAAAGATCTGACATGTTTAGCATTTTGTTGCGTTTTGATGGCATTTCGTAAGTCGGTTTATAAAACGTTACATGAACATTTTGGTCAACCTTAGCGTCATCATGTGCGTTCCATTATGGTCGTTTTGTCAAAAATTAGATCCAAATTTGAGTACGGGTCAAAAACCGACTCCATTTTCAGATCTTGTCTCGTTCCTAGTCGGAAATTCTAGAATTCATTGAAGATATTATTTTGGATTTAGAGTTTAGTTGTGCACTATAAACTCTATCCTAACAGATATAGATCTATCAATTTGCCTCGAAATCCGTGAAGACGCGTATTTCAATCACTAGAGGAAATTGAAGGAAAACATAGCAGGTCTTGCGCCTCTTTGAAAGAACGCACAACCTACTCCACCTCTTCTAAGAAGCGCGGGCGCATGGAAGCCCAGTTGAATGTTTTTCCCCTTTTCTTCTTTTATATCTACAATAACTAGAGGTCTCGGGTTTCTCATTCAAAGTAGATCGGAGTAGAATTTTCCACTTCTTCTCTTCTGCGTCCTTGCAATAGACCGTGATCCTACTTATTGACACTACGTGGTTGATCGTTCGACCAACCCGATTCATATCATGGAATCGTCATAGTGCGTTAACAAACGACCAATCACAATTCACAAGGCTACAAAATTCATAACAATTTTGCGATTCTCGCTAAATTTTTGAGAGACCACATTTATCGTACCCCTTTATATATTTTTCGTACTCTTTTTATTATTAATTGTGTTTACATAACAATCGTACCTAAATCATATATTGTAACCATATAATAATATATATAATAATATATGTACCGTTTTATTAATTTTTGTACCATTTTTCAATTATTTTATAATTGGTCTCACAATCAGTTAATTAAGAGACTGAGAGACTCGTTGAAATTAACGCATAACAAAACTTGCAGCAACTCTGATCATAAAAACTTGCACCAACTAGTTAAGCTGTAGCCAACTACTAGATGAAGACCCTTCCGCGCATGCCCAAACATGTACAATTGTACAAGCAAATTGATACGTACGAGGAAGCGATTTAAATAACTGAACGATGATAGAACTGAGGATATTGTATAAGCAAACTCATACGAATACGAAAGCGATTTAAATAAATGAACGCAGTTATTTAAATTAGGTCACTTTGCGCGCATGTACCTAACATTATTTTTTTGCCCAAACTATCTAAAGTTTACATGTCATTTGTTAACAAGTACCAATTAATGTTTTCCGTCAAAAAAGTTAATTTTTGAGTTTGTCTTGACGGCAAAATGTGATTTCTTTTACTCTCCTTAAACCCTTTCTTTAAGTTGATTAATCACATAATTTAAATCTAGTGATAAGAGTTGATATATCAGATATAGATATTATAGGAGGAGAGGAGGAAAAAGAGTTAAATTGTGACAAACCTCGCGGTTGCAATATAAAATAGGGTTATTTTATAGCAATAATTCAAACTATGCCCCTCCATATCATATTAATCCATACTAACGTTTAACTCAGAAAAATTTAAACTATCGCCTCATTTATCTTGCATTGAACTCGGTATAGTTTTTACCTAATATAACAGGTAATGTTTCAGGTGATAATATTGTGGGCCCCATTTTTTATTATTTTCCTTCCTGATCTACTATAAATAATTCCCCAGATTTTCTTCTCCTCCATTTTCACTATCCTTTTAATTTCTCCATTTTTTTTTCTTTATTCATTTTCAAAATTCTATTTCTTAAATTTCCCCCTTCCTCTTTGTTTGAAGTTGTAAAATAATGAAGACTCATACTTCACCATTAAAACACTTCCCTCTTTCTGCTTTTTTTTTTCTTTCCCTTGTCACCCAAACTAAATCACCTCCATTTTCTATCACCTCAAAATCCGACGCAACTGTGCTATACAACCCGACGGAATTGTGCGAAAATTAAATAAAAGGTAGGAGAATCAAGTTGGGGTTATGGATAGATAGATGAACTACCACAATCGTCATTTTATACACATATGAAGATATAGTGATTTGGTATGGTGGATTATTTTTCAGGGAATGACCATACTTGTCTTCTGACCATATTACCCCTGCAAATTTGCAATTAACAATACCAATCAGTACATCATCATTCATCGACCATTAGAAAAATGCTTCATTTTCCATTGTTTCCCATATTTTACTTGAGAGTTGATTGTAGCTATTGGTTTGTCGAAGTTGACGGGAAAAGCTTCGTGGTGGGATTGGTGGAGATGAGGGGTATTTGTGGTGGTTTCTTGGGTGGTGTTGATGGAGGAAGAGAGGCGGTTATTGTAAATTGAAGAGGATGCTATGAATTGACGGGATGAAGGGGAAGTTATTATATGAAATTTAAAAAAAAAAAAGCAATTACCGGATTAACAAGTATCCCGGTTACTTAGTCTATTTTAAGAAGAGGGTACCTATATTTGGGATTCTTCTGAGTTAAAATGTAGTTCAGATTAATATGAGCAGGTGAGCAATAGGTTGGATTATTCCTGTCAAATAACCCTATAAAATAAACATGTAATTACAGCAGAAAATTTGTAGTTTTTAAAACTTAAGTAAATAAACCGCAAGTGTCACTAAAACACCAAAGTGAATACTTAAACCGAGTTTAAAAGCTTTATTACAATGAAAGAGCTTTAATAAAAATACAAACATACTCAAGGGATCCCTCGATACAAATACATAACTAAGTGCAAAAGGACAAGCTCAAGCCGTAATGTGTAAGGTCAATCGTTGCTAGGCAACGCTTGCTAGCTCACTCGTCTCAAATCCAAAGTAGCACCAATCCGCAACCTCTCATTCCTGAAATATGAATGTCACATTCACTTGGGAGTAACTAGGTGTCCTCTCAGCCATATTACACAATGATATCATATAAACAGATAAAACATGCGAAGGACTTCCGTATAAACATATGAGAGAACTGATAACGATGATATTCGGTAATTAAACAAGCAACGACTCCTTATTACCATAGGGAGTCATATCAAGACATAACATATCATATGAGATGACAAATTAACCAAACAAGGCAATTAAGCCAATAACCAACCAAACAAGTCAATCACCAAATCTTTGGGATAACATTTCCCAATACGACAAGGTAACGTTCCAAGTCTAAATTGGCAAAAGGCTCAAAGGCCCATGAGTATAAATAACTTCATGGCCAACAACAACGGTGAAAAAATGCAAATGCAACTCAACCATCATGACTCAGCACAACTATCCTCCCGGTGGGGCTACGACACCAAAAACACTGAATGAACAATCCCGTACGATAAGTGGTAAACGTTCCACTTCCGAGACTAGGACATGACCCACACACCATGGCCAAAGGGCCACAAGAGACGGATAGCGCGGAACATGGCACACATAGCCGTAACCAAAGGGCCGCAAGGAGAGTCAAGTATAGCATATGCACAAAGACACCACACGCATAAGTACAACATTTGACACAATCGTTCAACTCCCAACAACGTCGTCATACTCACACTACCTCAATCAAAGATTCGAGCAATAAGTTCCAAAAGCAATGATCGATGACATATATGTACAAGATACACTTAGAATATAATGTTCGAGTAAGAGCATGTTATGGCACAAACATATGATACATGTAAACTATGCATCATGGGGGTCCATATTTAACATAAACATGAAGTAATAAAAGTAAAGGAAGTAAAGGAAATAACCCAAACAATAATCAAAATAAAGATGTGGTGTCCAATGAAGAAATAAGGCCAGCAACCTTTTCTCGGGCTGAGGAACTGATAGCTTTAAGTACTAGTGGGAAGAAATATTTTCCCGGGCGGGGGTGTATGTAGCACCCCCTTCTTACCCGGCCAAGGTAATTAGGAGATGTCACCATTTCGGTTTTCCGAGTCAGTGAATCGAAACTACAATTAAATAACATTTTATATAAATAACATGTTTAATGAATTACATAACCAATAAATGAATGAATAATACAAGTCTGAGTCTCTGGCATCAGAATTTTTCTCTGATGAAAGGGATGGGGAGGAGGTTATTGTTATCTCCTCTGATGACAATACAGAGGTTAATACAGAGTTGCAGCTGGATTTGGGTGGGGGTTCTGAGATGGGGCCTCTTATCACCACTTCCTATGAGGCAACTGGGAATGACATGAAAAACCAGCAGGTTCCAACCCCTTTCTTTTCCACTGCCATTGTCAGTAAGGGCAAGGAGTTGGATGAAGGTTCGTCTAACCTGGTCCCATGGGAGAAATTAGTGGAGGCTGAGACTATTAGAGGCGGTAAATGAGGGTAAGGGCAAGATACCAATCGTAGATTCTGGGGTGAAGTTATTTGACGTACTGAGGTGGGGGCCAA
>NW_027413622.1:0-19729 GCF_048544455.1 Silene latifolia
AATCTACTTAGATGATACTTTTGGTGCTAATTCAATGACTAACACATATTTATTAGTATAATGAATATTGTAGTTATTGATTATTTGTTGTACTTCAATTTCTGAGTTTTTGTGCATTGTTTCTGAAATTTAATCTTGCTTGATTTTGAGCTTTGAATTGGTTATAATTTCATTTCTTTATCTCGTCTATCAGGCACTAAGTGTTTTTATATTGCAACACGTTTTATCGTTATTGAAGCACTTGCGTAATTTATTTGTTATTGTAACATATTATAAGTTGTTATTTTAACACAGATTTGTTGTTATTGTCACGCATATTTGTTGTTTTTGTAACTCCGATTTGTTGTTATTGTAACACATTTTATCGCATGACTTAGATGAATTTTGTAATTACGACACATATTTTTCTTCCCTGGAACACATAATTATTTGTTATTGTGTTATCATAACAAATATTTTCTTATATTAGAACAAATTACCTACTAATGTAATACATATTTGGTTACTGTCATTGTAACATATATTTTTTTTTTTTGGTTTAAACCATCCGGTAATCCGAACCACATTAGGCCGACTAATCCGGATTTCGGGGCGTGTCCAAGGATTACGGTATTTAAACCCCTCCCAATCGCAGTTGTGGGGGATCGATCCACAGACCTCCCTACCAAGCGCAGCCCCATGCTACCACTGCGCCAACCAACGATTGGTCATTGTAACATATATTGAGTGTTATCGTAACATATATTAAGTGTTACTTTAACATGTACTATTGTAATACATATTTGGTTACTATTACTGTAACATATGTTGAGTGTTACTGTAACACATATTGAGTGTTACTGTAATATATTACCCGATTGCCAATTAATTAATAATATAATATTTGACTGTCTTATCCTTCTTTGCATCTTAAATCATGAAGAGCTTCTCTTTTGCGAAAATGTTTTGGTCTTGTAAGGGTGCTAACTATTGTAAATGGAGTCATTTCATGACTTCGGTTCATGTTTTGATACTTAGTTTGTTGGTAATTTGGTATACCGCAAGGTACGGATAAGTATTAGATTTGTGTATATGAGTTATTAATTAGTGTCACAAAAGAAGATAAGGATACTAGTGCCATGAATATTCATGATTTACTTTTTTTGAAAGCCAATTAGCTCAAATGGTAGAGCGCAATGCTCAAAATGTGGGTTCGACTCCTATGTTGGTTATTATATACTAGTTTTACGCTAAAGAACATGATTGTTGGCTTTTTTTAGTTTGCATTAAATTCAGATAATACATGATTTTAAGGTTACAAAAGAGTCAAAATTTTAATCCTACTATGACAAGGACATGCCTTAATAGTTGTTATACACTGCTCCCTCTGAATCTCTAATTGATGCAGTGTTGTGATAGATGCTCATGGTGGCACACTCGAGTCTAAATATGATCTACTCGTCCTTAATTGGCCATGGCTTATCATTAAGGGTTCTGTATTTCTCGTGTCAACAAATTCTGGTCATTCGATTGTTACATTAACCATTTTTATGCTGATGAAGTTAGTTTGTTGTTTTGAATGCAACTAGATGTACTGGATTTGTAGACGAAGGTTGTAACACCCCCCATAGACCAAGGAGCCTTAACAAGACCTTCCCTAGCACATAAGGGCATCACCATTTCGATTGTCCGAGGACAGTAATAATCAAATGTCGATAAAAGAACAATTAAAGTTTATTACAAGTGATTAAACAAATTAAGATAACAAAGATACAACTCAGACTACTACCAGCTATGTGATCTATACTTCTGTCAAAACTCGTGAAGGACTCATCCCGCCAAGTATCCAGCTATCAACTGAAACATCACCTGCTAAGACTGACTGCTCACCATAAGGGATCACGGCAGACAACACAGAAACAACAAGAAGACAAACCACACAAGGTCACTAACTGAGGAAAGACACAACAACAGCCAACACACTACAGACACAACCAAGCACACATACAAGCCACAACTACTCCAACCAATCACCGTCACCAACTGTCCACTGGACCAGCCCTACCAGTGGGGGACCGCAGCCGTGCCCAACAAATCCCCGCTCATCATACAGAGCGATAAACCCAAGTTTCTTTAATGTGCACATCCCCTCCTGTGGTGGGTTCCACAGAGGGCGAACCAAGGGCGTGAAGCCACTCCCGCAAGTGACTCCACTCAGCCAGGGACGCGCCCCGAAGATCACAGACAGTTATACGATAATCACAATCAGCTGCACCACAATCACGTTAATCGAAACAACACAACACCAACCGATTATCACAATCTATCAATCACGTCGACACAACATTAGCCAATTCACATCAAAAGACACACTAGACACCCAACAGTACTGAGTAGGCGAACCTACCTCTAGCCAACCGCAGCAATTCCGAGTCCGACCACAAGATATCAACCAACCAATCAACACACCTATACAAGCAGTACAATCACCTATTATTATTACTACAACCCTAACTGAAACAACAACGACAATGATGATGATGATGATGACATACCTACGAATAGCATACCGGCATCAAGACCGCTACCCGACTCAAGCAACCCATCCCTACGGCACAAGCATCCTCAAAGGCTTCCATGGAAGGAACTAGGGTGAAGGGAAGAAGGAGAGACGACTTTTAGGTTTTTGGGAAGAGGCGGAAATGATTTACGATTTTACCAAAACATGATTATAAAACCCCGCTATAAAGACGCTACTCGATCGAGTAATTAACTTACTCGATCGAGTGACTCCTACTCGATCGAGCCTCCCACCTACTCGATCGAGTAGCCTTGACTAGATCGAGTACCACATACCCAACGCTTATCATGACACAAGATATCTCTCGTAAGGCTTCCTAAAGACTAAGACATGTCACTAAGATCGGTCAAAGTCAGTCAGCGGGTCCCTAAAAGGACGGGTATTACAGTCTTTCCCCCTTAAAAAGAACTTCGTCCCCGAAGTTCGACTCATCCTCTCCCGAATCGCACGACAAAGAACCAAAGTCGACACCACCATCAACCCGACACAAGTCAACAAAACTGTTTAGAAATATTATCCCACTACGTATGTCCATCAACATCATCATCGTCAACCACCTAACACACGACACACACACAATCCTCAACGAACCACTAACTTCCTTTTTGAGTTACCGAACACATACCATGCACCAATACGATCAACTCGACTATTACTTATACTACTACCTCGAATTACCCAAACATGCATCAACACAACTACGAGACTATACTTTCATTCATCACCGGTCAACCACTACCACTTACAAGACACACAACCCAACGGTTTTGTCACAAATTCACAACAACACATGTTTATGACTTACACCACATATGTTTCATCATACTCGATTACTCTGACCTTATAACACAATTCTGCTAATAACATTGAATTCTCAATTCATCATAACGAATAACTACCGAAATAAAGTATACAACATTCTATTTCATTCAACAATTATCAATTCTAACTCAATTGCACTATAACCACCATGAAGCTATCCAAAACAATCATATAAAACTATTCAAACCATCATTCACATACCTTAAAATACCACACAAATACCGGTAAATTGTTATAATTACATCATTTTTCACAAAATCGTTATAATTACATCATTTTCCTTTTGCGACATTGCTATTCCCCTCTAAAAAGGAACTTCGTCCCCGAAGTTCACCATCCAACAACTTCCCCGTTCCTCAACCCGATACAGATCATAACATATTGACATTACTCATAGACCGCAAACAACACTAATTCATACTGACATTACCTAATCTTTGACATTACACAACTACAACTCGTATAAACAGAATATCACTGAAGTTATGTTGCACATCTCAAGATATATTATTACCTGCTAGCAGCCAATTCTCCAATTATTTGTTATTCGGTCACATAAATTATGCGACAAAATTATAACATTGTAGTCTATGCGTCCAATTAAACTTGACATGGTCTAAAAAGTCATACGAATATCACCGAAAATTGTGTAAAAAGTTCACAATGCATATTCGATTCATGACAAAGCCTTTGGTACTTTCTTGTCATTACTTAAATATGACCTCATGATATAGATATATATAGATATATATGTGATTAGCATGTTGAGCAATATTCCACACATTATGTTTCCTCATTGGTTTGTTTTATCACACCGCCCAACATATACCACACAAGATTACATCCATAACTCGACCACATTCAATTACATAATCAACGGTGACTCTAAACAATGTTATTAAACACCCACAACAAGGATTAACATAAAAGTAACGAAAAATATGATGATTCAAATCATTCTTAACTCGAAAAGTCCCTGTAACAGTGACACTCGATCAAGTTGGTCAGGCACTCGATCGAGCTGGTCTTACTCGATCGAGCTCATCAGCTACTCGATCGAGTAAGTTGAGGTCAGATTACTCCCCCAATGCCATACCTGTAGTTACTCGATCGAGTGAGGGGCACTCGATCGAGTAGCCAACAGGTCAGAAATCCCCACAAGTCCAATATAAACTAAGCAATCATATAAAACTATTCAAACCATCATTCACATACCTTAAAATACCACACAAATACCGCAAAATTGTTATAATTACATCATTTTTCGCAAAATCATTATAATTACGTCATTTTCCTTTTGCGACATTACTTTGGTGAATGAAGCTACTGATTGTGTCAACTCTGTCACGTATGTGTGTATGCTCCATTTCTGTCTTACTCATGTTATACAAGTTTTGTGTTGTTGATGCCTTGGCGTTAATGTGTGTGAGTTGACGGATTATCTTCTTGTGATGGGTCATAGTCATTGGAATGTTTTGGCATCTTGAGCAGAATAACTCGTGTCTGCCAAAATGTAACTACTATTGGTTATTTATGAGAATACTTGACAATTTTACTCAAAAAAGTGTTATTTTAAGGACTAACTTGTGTTATAATAATATCTCGCTAATGTTACTCTAAGGACTAACCAGTGTTACGTTGTTGGCTTACTATTATTTAAGCGTTGATCCCGAATAATTGACAAAAAATTATCATTTGTTGTAGGGTCTTTTTAGGTGAATATTGAGGAGTCCTTGTTTTCTACTTGAACATTCTAGTTTTCTCTCGTGCCTTACTCTTGTTGAAAGCCAACTACCTCAAATGGCAGAGCATTGTGCGATGCACAAGATGTGGGTTTAACTCCCATGTTGGCTATAAAAATTAATACTAGGTGTGTTATTCTAGTTATATAAGCATGTTATTCTAATATTGAAGACATGTTATTCTAATTTGAGTTACCTATCTGATTGTTCTATAAAAAAAACAAGCCGTGTTTTATATGAAAGTAAGTGTGTGATTCCATTTACAATAAGTCTCTTCCGTCTTAAGCTTAAAATGGATAGTGCCCGTCTTAAATGAGAATTTGTGTTCCATTTATATAAATACTGAAAGTAACAGATTTTGAATAATGAAATAAATTGTTTCCTCTATACAATCTTTATTTCCTCGTCTATGTGGGACTCGAACCCACACCTTATGCCGTAGCACAATGCTCTTCCATGTTTGAGCTAATAGACGTCATAGTGTATACAAAGAATTTGGAATGACATTTGTTGGGCAGCTGGGATATACCAATAAACAGGACCAAATATAATGAGGTTTGAAGCTATTCGCCTTACTGTTATCGGCAAAACAGCAACATTATACACTATTATTTTTCAATTCTCTTTTTTGAATTGTAGTTTGTTCAAATGTCCTTTGTCAGTAGTCCGCCATTGAAGACGGAGTAAGTACTGCCAGTAATGGTTCATCAGACCGCCATCAACATTGCCTGTCATCAACATTTGGTTTCAACAGCTCCAAAGCGAGATTAAGCCTACAACAAAAATTCATATATAAATGCGATTCTTTCAAAATTGAAAAAGGCATTTGAGAACAAAAAAGTACTTTGTATCAGTTTGATTTACAAATAAGTAAAGAGCTTCATTAAATATTCCGCATTGTCTTTTATCCACCCTTTCATCAACCAACTTAGAAAAAATATTTAACACAAACAAAAAATATAGTATGATAATAAGGCACTAGCCATTAAGGGGATACTTTATGACTTTATATATGTATTACTCATATCATATACTGCATGTCCTTTTAAGGGGATTTAAGATGAAAATCTAATATCTAGGACATAGAGTTGCTCATCAAAGGCTAAAAATTAAAAGCATATTGTAGTCAATGTGGCAGGTCTCTTGCAGCTTACACCATCTTCCCTTACCCTGCACATAATCACATTGACGTCTCATTAGCAAGTTACAACGTAACAGCATGCCTCTAACTTCAGGCATTGTGGCTTACCAAGACCCGCCTCTTGATATGGGAATCTAGCTCTTTACTGTCCCGTTTGGTTTGTTCATAGGCGCCAATTTTGTCCATTTCCTGCACGACATTGCAGTGTTGCTGAGAAAAAGGCTGAACAACGCTTTCAGGTTGCCTTGTCATCATTAAGTGGAGTTGTTAGAGTGATCAATGGTGTACGTTGATATAAACACCTATATGGGATTCGAACTCATACCTTTGTGCAAAATCTTAAAGTACCATAAGTACACCAGCATAATAACAAATTTATACCGTTATTATACCACGCGTAAACCATTATTATAACAAACTATAACTGCTATTGTAACATGAGTAAACCATTATTGTATCAAAGTATAACCATTATTGTAACACGATTAAAATATGACATAAAACAAACAGAAACTCCAGATCCTCAAAGTACATATGTTACAGCATACAACACCAGAATAACACAATTACATACAACACCAGAATAAGACTAGCATTTAAGAGCCAATTGTATGTTAATAAACCTTTGATAGAAATGTGTTATACTAATTCACAACACATGTTATTCCAAATAAAATACATATGTTACAGCATTGGTTTTCGTAACACGAATTAACCGATACTGTATAATTAACAAAAATAAATACTTCACATGATTTCTTTTCTTCTTTTTAATTAATTTTCTAAAAAAAATTGCTACAAATGTAACGATTACATCATATATCACACTCAATTGCTACAACTAACAATTATTGAGTACGCAAAACATAAATTTACAAGGATTTCATAACATAGTCCTCGAACTCTACCATTCAACATCATTGTCATTGCAAATCTATGTCATTAATTACTGATTAGGATGCGATTCAATTAAATTCCTAAGCTAACTTAATTCCAACAAAATACCACTCATTTTATCACAACAATACAAAATAATCAAATCAACAACACCTAAATTTAAACACCTCAATCATATCCAACAATAAGTAAATCAAAGCATAAGATTTTGAGCGAATTATGGATTTCGGTTCATTGTTTAACCTAATTTTATTGTCATTAAATTGGAATAAACAATAAATCTAGCGATTCGTACCTGATTTCATCTCCAATGTAGGTTAATTTCAAGAGAACAGACTTTCTAGATCAACATTAGAGATTTGATCGAGCAGTCGTTGCCGTCGTTGTAAGAGTTCATAAATAATTTGTTATATGCCTGCAATTTTTAGAGAGAAAATTGGGGGAAATAGATTATTGAGAGAGAAAGTGAACTGACAAAATACATGGACAAGCGTTTTTATAACTAAAATCAGAAATGACCATCCTACCCTTAATGACGTGCGTTAATTCAAGATCGTTGGATATCCTTAATCTGACGGTTCGAGTTGGTAGAGACGGACTTTGTTGTTTAGACTTCTCGATCCTAAATCTATATATATATATATATATATATATAGAATTGGTTCAAAATGAGTCCCCTTAGATTAGATGAGTCATGAGTCCCATTATAAACCTTTGGATCAAAAAAAACTGAAGGGCTAAGATTTAGAAAAAAAAGATGAGATATAAATACAAAAAAACCTAATTCACTTCTTCACCTATTCATTCAGTCACTTTCTTCTCTCTCTCTACCTCCTCCCTCTCTCTCTAACTCCCTCATCTCCTCTCTTTTTTCGCCGCCCCTATCACGCCACACCGCCACACCGCCTCCTTCCTCTCCTCTCGCTTCCTCCTCGCACCACCCGACATCACCACTTCTCCCATCGCACCCATCATGCCGCCGGTCCCTTCACTCTTTTTTATCTTTTTCTTTTTCGGATCGCCACGCCGCGCCTCTCTCCTCTCCTCTTGTGTCTCCTCGAAACCACCCGACACCACTAATCCTCTTTCGCCACCATCGTGCCGCCTCTCTTTTTATTTTCTCGATTTGAGGAAGTTGTTGTTTGGGGTGGGTTATGTGCGCGATCGATGATATGGTGTAGGTGCGGTGGGTGTTGGTGGTTCTCCCACGCTGTTTCTCTTCTCCTTTTCTCCTTTTTTTCCTTGAGATATGAGTGTTGTGGTGTGGTGTCGGTGGTGGTCGGGAGGCGCGGAGAGTATGTCTGGGTTCTTGGGGTGATGTGGGGGTGGGTCGGGCGGTGGTCGTGGTATGTGTTGGAGGCGGTTTGTTGGTTTTTGTTTATTAAAGTGACACATCCCCATTAAAGTTTCGATACACAAGCGTTAAAGTTTCAATTCGCAAGCATTGAAGTTTCGATTCGCAAACATTAAAGTTTCATTCGTTACCATCGGAGAAGTGGAAATTTGTCGTGTGGTTGTGGGTTTTTTTTTCGGATCCGGCCGCGGATATATGGATTAAAGTTTCAAAGAAATGGACTAAAGTTTCACTGATATTGACTAAAGTTTCACTTGACACCTTGTTTATTTCACATTACATGGACTAAAGTTTCAAATGACATGGACTAAAATTACATTTCTGAGAGAATAAAGATTCATAAACCGTTAAAATTATATTACATAAATTCAAATTAGTATAAAGTTACAATCCTTAAAAAAAACATAAAGTTTCAAAAATTATGATTAAAGTTACAATCATAAAACATTAAAGTTACATTCATAAAATTACAATATTTACATAAAATTCATAAAATTTATAAATCAGTAAAATTAATTAAATTCAAATTTTTATATTAGAAATTGTCTGAAAAAATTAAAGTTTCAATTTTTAGCATTAAAGTTTCACTCGTAAAACATTAAAGTTACATTTATAAATCAGTAAAATTAAATAAATTCAAATTTTTATATTAGAAAATGGCTAAAAAAATTAAAGTTTCAATTTTTAGCATTAAAGTTTCACTCGTAAAACATTAAAGTTACATTTATAAATCAGTAAAATTAAATAAGTTCAATTTTTTATACTAGAAATTATCTAAAAAACTTAAAGTTTTAAAATTTAGCATTAAAGTTTCACTCGTAAAACACTAAAGTTACACTTAAAAATAAATTTTATATTTTAAAAATAAAATTT
The DNA here is from genome assembly GCF_048544455.1 of Silene latifolia. NCBI lineage: Eukaryota > Viridiplantae > Streptophyta > Magnoliopsida > Caryophyllales > Caryophyllaceae > Silene > Silene latifolia. Next base: position 9,390 of record NW_027413622.1, read on the forward strand.
TGTAACATAAATTTAAATTTTTATTTATAAAATGACTTTAAATATTAAAGTTATAATTGTAAAGAATTAAAGTTACACTCATAAATTAAAGTTTCATTTATAAAACATTAAAGTTCTCATCTTAAAATTTTAAAATCTCATCCATCAATCTTAGAAGATCAATGGCTAAGATTAGGACTTAGTGGACTCACCATTTTAGGTGGACTCATTAGAACTCCCCTCTATATATATATATATATATATAGAGAGATTGGATTTGGTGATTTTGGTTCTTATGGTGAGTTGTGAGTTGGGGGAATCTCAGCCACTAGATTATATTAGAGATGAGTGGCCAAGATCAAATCTTACATGTCATATAAAACCATTGTTATTTACTTTTTTTTCTTTTTTTTCTAATGTTACTTTTTCTTTTACTTTAATTTTTTTTTTTTTTTTTTTTTTTTAACTCGTGTTATTATTCTTTTTTTTACCACTTTGATTTTTGTTTTCTCTTATATTTTTCTTTAATTTACTCATTATGTTACCTTTTTTTTTTTCTTTTTGTACCGGATTTTTTTTTACTTGAAATTTTTTTACTCTTATTTTTTTACCTCGTGTTATTATGCTATTATTGTGCTTTTTTTTACCTGGATTTTTTTTACGACTTTGATTTTTTTCTCTTTTTTTTTACCACATGTTATTGTGCTGTTAATATTATTCCGCTGTTATTGTGATGTTATTCTGCTGTTACTTTGATTTTTTTAACGACTTTGATTTTTATTTCTTTTTTTTACCACGTGTTATTGTGTTGTTATTCTACTGTTATTCTGCTGTTATTGTGATGTTATTCCGGTGTCACTTTGATTTTTTTATTACTTTGATTTTTTTTCTCTTTTTTTACCGCATGCTATTGTGCTGTTATTCCGGTGTTATTGTGATGTTATTCCGGCGCCACTGTGATTTTTTTTACGACCTTGATTTTTTTTCTTTTTTTTTTTACCACGTGTTATTGTACTGTTATTCTACTGTTATTCTGTTGTTATTGTGATGTTATTCCGGTGTCACTTTGATTTTTTTTACGACTTTTATTTTTTTTTTCTTTTTTTTATCACGTGTTATTGTGCTGTTATTCTACTGTTATTTTGTTGTTATTGTGATGTTATTCCGGTGTCACATTGATTTTTTTACTCTTTATTTTATCGCATGTTATTGTGTTGTTATTCTGATGTTATTGTAATGTTATTGCTGCCCAATAAATGACAAAAGACATCAAGTGAGTCCCATATGCCCTCCTCACGAAATACCGTTGTCACGACTTCAGATACACACAAAATTCAAAGACCAAGTATACCAAATCACCCTCCTACCTCTCTTTCACTGTGATTCTCTTTGAGACTAAAAAACGGAAGTTTGGAACAATCCGACAAAACCCAAGTCATGCAACTCGAATAGAAAGCCATACATCATACAAACGACACCAGAAAATGCTCGATTCCGGTAAAACAAGGTGATGAATTATTTCACATTTTGCCATAATATTGGGACACAATCAACCTCAACACTTCCAAACAGTGATGTATTACTTACCCGTTAGTCTTGCTGAAGACGGATTATTATTCAATCGAGGCCATGATCAAACCCCAACACCTCAGCTCAACCGTGACTGCCATGACTTGTCTAGTTCCCCTGTGGTGCCGAAATCCGACAAATAAGCACACACCAACCACCTTGGCTTATTCCCTTGTCCACCGTCAATTTAGAAGCAACTCCACGACTTCGTCACACCTCTACTATCTAGTTCTAATAAATTCCTTATCATTCATTTTCATCAAATGTCTAACCTGTGTTAGAAACGTATCTCCATCATTAGTTGTTGACAAAATTAGCCATGCTGCTTCAAATGACCCACTTATGCTATCTATACTCGTCACCTCAGAAGCACTGATCAATAATCTCGGTTCTTTTCTAAGTCCGTATCTTGGTGATATCATAGAACTTCTAGTGCTTCATCCAGACTGTGTATCGGAGTCCAACGCAAAACTGAAATCCAAGGCTGATGGGTTATGGAAGCTACATAGCAAGAAAGTTCCAGTCAGACTAGCCCTACCTGCCATTAAAAATGTTCATCCGAAACCTGTAGAGTCAGGGGATTTGAGTTGCTCAAAACTTTTGTCAGTAATACGGACAATCCGTCAGTCTCAGGCTACCACACAAACATCTATGACTTCTGTATGCCTGCTCTTGATCTGCGTAGTCAACGCCTTGTGTCACTTGGGAATATAAATGTTTGTGTCACTTGACAATCCGTCAGTCTCATAACTGCCCACAACAGTTCACCTGCAACCAAAGCAACCACCACGGTCGACAAATGCGACCTGTTCTCTTCGCCACCTACCAACTCGACTTCGCTGCACCTCCGTGACTCCGTCCCCAACAGCATCTCTCAACCGACCTGTTTTTTGAGACTAAATAATCGGAAGTTTGGATCAATCTGACAAAACCCAAGTCATGCAACCCGAATAGAAAGCCATACATCAGACAAACGACACCAGAAAATGCTCGATTCCGGTAAAAAGAATTGAGCTTCTGGCACATGATTATTACAACCATGAATTCATAAATCACAACTCTGGAATTAATGGACCCCCAATTACAAAACCTAAAAACCCCTCAATCTTTACCTAATACACCCAATTCTTGCCTACAATTAATCAGAAAAACCCTAAATTGCAAATACCAAAATTGAAAATCACAAGCATTCGTATAAATACAAAATGAAGAATCAATAAGAAGATAAATACAGTAAGAAGATACGAAGCATAAAATGAAGAAATGCGGAAAGATTTAGATCAGAACCAACCACCACAATTTCAGCCTGCTTAGAACAAAAAAATTTACGAATCTCATTGAAGTAGCTTTTTGCGCGAATTTGTATGTACAAATCGTATTCTCCATATATTTTGGGCTTTACTTGGGTTTAGAGAGAGGAAACAGTTCATCTTTAAATCATTTTGTAACACAAATCTGGTTTTTTTTTTTGGTTTGGATGTAGACAGACGACGAAGTAGAATTTTAATGGCGTTCTTTAATTTTTAGGGAAGGGAAGCACTAATTGTTTTGTGGCCGACTGTTTTGTTTTTTTTGATTAATCTTGGCCGTGTATTTTTCCTTATCTAATGGCTGAGATTTTCCAAACTCACAACTCACCATAAGAACCAAACTCACGAGATCCCGCCTATATATATATATATATATATATATATATATATATATATATATATATATATATATATATATATATATATATATATATACGGTTTTTCTAACCTATGCCCACTAAGCATAGGTTAAGAAACCCAAAAAGGAAAGTAATAAATGATATTTTTATGGGAAATTGTAATATCAATTACTTTTACTTTTATTTACAAGAAAATTCATTTATTTCTTTCTATATATAGGTTAGAAAAACCCATATATATATATATATATATATATATATATATATATATATATATATATATATATATATATATATATATATATATATATATATATATAGAGAGAGAGAGAGAGAGAGAGATGAGATCATGTAAGTCTTCCTTTTTTGGTTGAGTCCATAAGTCCTAATCTAGACCATTAGATATAGTAGATGAGTGGTGGAGATTAGATTTAAGTGGATGGCCAAGATTAAAACAAACCAAACCCTACTTCTCTCTCACATTTATCTCATTTCTCCTTCTCTCACATCTCACCCACTTTTCTCTCTCTCTCACACATTTCTCTCATAAATCCAACCGCCCACGCACCAGGCCACCACCGTCCCACCTGCACCGCCTTCGCCACCACCAAGTCGACGCCACCATCACGCCATCTTCCCTTTCTCCCTCTTCTCCTGCCGCCGCCAGCCTCCCCTCCGCCACCACGTCATTTTCTCCTCTTGTTTTTCACATCTGAAGCCGTTCTTGGTCACGCACCACCACCGCCATCTTCGCCTTCTCCCGCCTACCCACCACGTCTGCCGCCTCTCTTCCCTTCTCCTTTTTTTTCAGATCTGGATTTTCATGTTTGTTGGGGGTTTGTTGAAGGTGTCGGGTGGTGGTGGTGGTGGGGTGTTGATATCGTGGGTCGGTGGGGCTTGGGTGGTGATGTCGTGGGGTGGTAGTGGGATGTGGTTTTTTCGATTTTTTATTTTCAGTTTTTTTAGTGTCGTGTGGCCGTGTGGGGGGGGGGGGGTAGGGATGGGGATGGTGTTTGTGGTGTTGTAGTGCGTGGTGGTTCTGCCGCCTTCCTTTTTTTTCAGATTTGAAATAATAAGTGGTTGGTGGTGTTGTTGATTTTTACGGTTTGGAGGTGGTGGTGGTGGTGTTGTGGTGGTTGGGGTAGGAGGTGGTAGGATGATGGTGGTGGTGGTGGTGGTGGTGGTTGAGAAAGAAGAGTTTTTAGTATAAAGTTACACTTTTGAGAACTAAAGTTACAAATTCAAGGACTAGAGTTACCCTCGTAAGACAATAAAATTACACTTTTATTGACTAAACTTACACCTCCGGACTAAAGTTACATTCTTGAAGGACTAAAGTTACACTTGAAAGGACTAAAGTTACAACAGTAATGAATATTAATTCAAATTTTTACATACAACCCACTATACGACTAAAGTTACGACTCCAACGACTAAAGTTACACTTGAAAAGGGTAAAGTTACACTCGTAAAAGTATATAAATTCAAATTTATGCATAGAAACCACCATACGACTAAAGTTACACTTAAAACGACTAAAGTTACACCTAAAACGACTAAAGTTATACTTGTAAAATAATAAAGTTACATATATTTTTGTTAAAATTACATAAATTCAAATTTATAAACTCAAATTTTCATATACACAATGACCTTAAAACCTAAAAATTTCACTCATAAATCAATAAATGACTAAAGTTACGCTAATAAAGAAGTAAAGTTACACTCAGAAAATGATTGGCTAAGAATAGGACTTAGGGACTCAACCAAAATTAGAGACTCATCTGAACCTATCTCTCTCTCTCTCTCTCTCTCTCTCTCTCTATATATATATATATATATATATATATATATATTTAGGATTCGGTGAGAACGATCACTCGGTGAGAACGGTGAGAACGACCTTTAATTATAACTTTCACGCACCCCCCGCTACAACAAACTTTCATTTCTCCCAAAGTCAAGTGTGACAGCCATGTCATCTTAAAGTCAAAACACATTTATTAACAACAAACATATCCCAAACTCATGGTCGTCCACCATCACCGTTAGAGGCCGGCGACCACCACGATCAGCAGCCACCATCAGCACCAGCCAACGCCGACAAACAGCACAACCACCACCAGTCACCGGCGACCTCTTATATCCCTGTCTCTGTCGCTGCTAAGAAGGTAATCGTCGCTCTGTCGTTGTTCTCACAATCGCTCTATCACCGTTCCCACGTCAACATCCACATCCATTAATACCATCTACCGGCGATGGTGCTTTACTTCTGCTGGTAATCCAGAGGGGATTAAGCATAACAATTCTAGAATCTTTGGTCGAATTTTTGAACGATAGCAAGTCGTCGGCAACAACAGCCCCGTCGTTGGGTTCCCGTCGATCTATTTCAATGTACCTGCACTAATGTTTGACGTATCTAACTACTATTTTATTGTATCTTAACATAGTTACACAAAATTACTTACTAGGTACATTAAAATTGATTTGAGGTACATCAATTTAGAAACTAGATACATTAATTTCTTGTAGAGCAAATTGATTTTGTATAAAGTACTAAAAGTAGCCGTACAAAAATTTAAGCAGAAGTTCATAAAAGTGATTGCCCAGATGTTCTTGTCGGCGATGACGCGACGTCTTCGTCTTCCTATTTTCTCCTTCTTTTCTGATTGCTTTATATGGAGAGATGGTGCGGGGGTCGCCGTGACGAGAGGTTCCATGGAATCGTTGCTCGCCGACGATAGCAACATGCGAGCTGATTAGAGGATGAGTACGTGTTGATGAAATGGATTTGAGATACAAGGGTTTTGGTTGGAATTTGATGACGCCGACGCCGGCCAGGTGATGACCGACCTCCGACAATGGCAACCCCATATGTCGGAATGATGGGCTTATGACTCATATCAGTGAATGTGTACGATGATTGGGATGATTGGGAGTTTTTTAATTAAATTTGCAGGGGTATTGACTTACTGTGAGATAAATAGTAGGTAAACGTGGGTTGTTGATTTTAAAAATCTAAGGGAGGAGAGTTGTTCTCACCGAGTGGTCATTCTCACCAAATCTTGACTATATATATATATATATATATATATATATATATATAAGGGTGGGGTCACGTGCGAACTAAAGTACGGTGCGAACCGTACGAACTAACTTAAAATTGTGAGACTTGTAAATAAGCAAGGTCAAACTTATACATCCAAACATACTAGACTTCTTATACCCCGTCACTTTCACACCCACCTGGCCACCTCCAAATATCTCCTACTCACCCATACAGCATATTTTCGCCGGCGACCACTGGAGATCCGGCTAGACTTCGTCACCGACATATCCTCATCAAGAATGGCGGTGCAGATCTGGTTGACCACCGTTTGAACTCTTTGTATCCCATCCACCAACAATAGTCATCGACCATTGTCTCGGAGAAAAGAACGCCGACAATCGGTACACTCTTCTCTCTCTCTCTCTCTCTCTCAGTCCTTTATTTCTTCTTACCATCATTATTACATTTTAAGATGGCCATTAATGGAATTGAATCGATTAATTTTAAATTGAAATCGAGATTGAAATTATAACAGGGGCGTATAGATGTTATGAGGTTCATTTTTAGGGTTCAATCAAATGTAGAGGAGAAGCACGAGGTGGGGCTTGGTGGCTCGATTCTAGGCTGCTGGTGGATGAAGCTCGGCAGTTGTAACTCGATTTGGTATTGTGCTGAGATGCAGGTGGTGCACGACGGTTGTAGTCCGAGATAATGCCTATGACGCTGGGTTGTTCGATGGTGGTCGAAGGAATGTAGCGGAGGTGCAGACCAGAGGAGTGCAAGGGTGTGAGTTCGGAGATGGAGGCGATGTTGCTGCTGATTTGTTCAATTGAGGCGGGAGCGGAGTAAATGAATTGGTTGAGGGCTCCCAGTTTTTCATGATTTGCTCCAGAGATAAGCTAAGTGAGCATCTATCTCTACATGCTGATTGTGGACAAGGCCCTCGGGAACTGCGTCCGCGGGATCCACACTAGGCATAATCGACTCGAGGTTCTTTCGAATCGAATTAAGACATATTAGAGTCGCCACCAAGTTTTTTGGGAACTTGGAACCGTTCAAGTCAACTTTACACCTTTCATCGAAAAGCATAAAGCCAATCGATTACGAGTGATTAAAGATAAAGACTTGTACCCTATATCACTCGATTTGAATGACTCTCGTAATCCAATGGTATTTAGACGGATCCACAAACCATAGATCTTGAGTAAGGGGTGAGGGTACGTGTTGGGAAGCCCATAAGGACACCCAACCCCGCCCGTCGATAACGGCCTCTACTAAGTCAAGTGTCGGATTTCAAACAAGGTCATAGCTACTACGATGTATGATATGCAAACGTTGTTTTAACCCTATCATGTGACAACAATTTCTATGTCGTTTTAGATGCAACTAAACTAACTTTGTCAAAGTTGTAATTTAGCATGTGGGTTGATTGATCTAACAACATGTAAAGCAAACAAACAAGGCTTAAGGGGGAATGGGGAGCGTTGGGATCTACCTATTACAAACCAGGCATTTCATGCCGACGCAACGATAAATAAATTACAACTCGATCTAATTACAATTGCTACATACGACTCAAAACACGACACAAAACACACGGCCATTGGGCCTTGAAAACCGTGCACATGAGGGTGGCCCACGGCTCACATGACCCACGGTCCTTGGGTCACTCCTCGTAATGCGTGCTCGCGCTTAATCTCATCGAATTAGACATAAGGCTACGCACCAAAGCATGCATTAGCATAAACCGGGCCATGTTGCTTTAAACAACATGCGGTTTACTACGCTCCTACAAGCATTGGAGAACAACCGTCTAACCAAACAAGACTAAGGTTTTTAGAAATCATTTGACTCGATAAAAAGAAAACAAACTTGAAAGATTACAACTCGATAAACCAACGATAAATTACAAACAATGAAACAACGAGAAAACAAACGGTATAAAAACAAAACGAGAAAGGCAAGACACACGGCCACCTCACGGCCTAAAGCCACGGCCCAAACCAACGGCCAAGATAAGGTCAACCTAGTTCCTAAGTTAGATTCATTGGTTAGATCGAATGATTGCGAAAAGGGATAGGAAACAAGTTAGAAAACGAGTTAAAAACGATGTTGATTGATTGTCGCATGAGGGTGCATTCTACACGGCCTAAAGGGTCTAATTAGGTCAAATTCGCTAATTAATTTAACTCATCGAGTGTCAATAAGAAGGTGCTAATCACGCACTCTTATACTAGCGAGAAATTAGGTGAAAGAGAGAGATGCATTCAATTAATTACAGAATCGTCGATTGATTTTATAACTTACGTCGAAGCCACCTATCGTGTCTAATTAGGTTATTAAATTAAATTAAAGTCATCTAAATACGTCATAGGTTAACAATCAGAGGTTAAACTAACATGCAACGGGTCCTAGGGTCTATCGATTTGGCCGAAACAAAAGGGGGTCGAAAACGAAGAACAAAGTTAGATAATTGTTTTATTTATGCCCTACTTTGAACACGAGGATATGTAAATGAGACGGGGGTGTACGACCGACAGAAGGAGCGGTTTCTTTTCCCATCTCAAGTCAACGCGGGTGTTCATGGTGGTACTTTAACTCATACTCGGACTAACTAGTTTCATAGTTAATTAAAACAAACGATGAACAAAACGAAAACAAACAAAAAACAAACTATAAAAAAAGCATAAAAAAAACGAAATAAAAAGAGAAAAGAGAAGGGGATTTGATGCACCCTCAACCTACATGTATCGTTGACACCGTCTTGGGTCGTAATCGATGGTAGATTTTATCTCGAGAGGCCGTCGTCGACGAAAAATAAAGCAAACACGCGTTTTGGAAAGTTTCTGGACAGCGATTTTAAAACAGTGATATCTCCCTCGTTTCACGACGAAAATTCGATTCGAAAGATGTTTTGGAAACTAGAAAGAGAGGAGAACAAGGATCTTAAAGCAACCCCTGCTCGATTTGGGTTATTGGGCACGAAAAACGAGCACAAACAGAACTGGATAGACAAGAGTAAACCGCGAAAACAGAGTGTTATTTCACTCTGTTTTTCGAGGGATATCGTGTACTCTCAAGGGCAATTTGGCTCGTAAATCTTTGTCTAATGTGTAGATGGATGTTATGTGGTTAATTAGGAAGAAGAAACTCGAATTTTTATGGAGTTTTGATGGAGGAACGAAAGGGTTTTCGAAGGAGACACACAAACAGTTTCAGTTTGTGTGCCGGTTTTGGTTAGGGTTTTTGAAGGATGTTTAGGGTTTGTTTCTGAGGTTTAAAGCTTGTATGTGATGCTTGGATGTATGGAGGACTTAGAGTAATGAATGTATGGTGAAGGGGTGGTATTTATAAGGAGTTAAAATAGGTTAAAAGAGAGGGAGGGCAAAACGGGCTTGCTGAACATAGCTGCTGTCCAGCAGCTTTTGGGGGGGTTTCTAGGGTTCGTTTTTGGGGTTTTCTTGGTGATTAAGCTAGGATAATATGGGTAGGATACTAGGGTATGGGTTAGGGTTAATGGGTACGGGTCTTGGTAGTGTTTGGAGCGGGTTTGGGCTCGAGAATTGGCTCGCAAAAACAGGGGGCTCGGTTTATGCGTGGGCTGCTTGTGAGGGGTTTGGGACGAGGATTTGGGCTGCTTGTGAGGGGGTTCGAACATGGGTTGATGGGTATTAGTCTAGGTGGGTTAATGTACTCGAGATTCGTGCCAATTCGCAAAGGAAACGGGCTTAAAAACCGAGCTAAAATCGAGCTCAAAACACACGGTTAAAAACGAGTTCTTCGCTTTTAAAATCGATTTTTCAAATCAATTAATAAATTAAAATAAATGACTTTTCAAATCAAATATACTCATAAAATGATTTTTCAAATCAATTATTTATTTTATTTTCAATAAAATAAACTTGGGAAAATAAATTCAAAATAAAATGAAATAAATTGAATTTACCTAAAAAACCATAATTTAAATATCATTCAAATTAACAAAATGAACTCACTAAAAAACATTAAATTAAATATCATTTAAAATAATAAAATGAATTCCCTTTAAAAAAACATTAATTTAAAATATCATTT
>NW_027413623.1:0-19670 GCF_048544455.1 Silene latifolia
AGAACAACATTATATCATTAGGACATCTATTACATTACCGTTCTATTCGAGGTTCCAAAGATACAATACAATTACAACACTTGTGATTCTACATCTCTAGATTAATAGCGTGATGACTCGATCCCTCCAATCTCAGCAGCAGTAATCAACAATACCTGCTAAACCAACTGCTCACCATCCCCGAATGGATCACCGCAGATACCACAAAACAACACGGGTCGATCTTGACTAACCAAACATAAGATAAACAATCAAGTAAATAGCTGATCATCCGCTATCCCACACCGATCCTCGTACCAACACCGACTACACACGACGTGTGTAGCCCCGCCATTACCCATCGCAATGGTAATCCTCGCCGCGATGGGTGACCGCAGACCCATCCCCACCTAGTCCGGCTCCTCAACGAGCGACTAACGTCCTCGTCCCTTAATGTGCACATCCCCTCCCGTGGCGGGTTCCACGGAGGGCGAACTAGGGTGTGAAGCCACTCCCGCAAGTGACTCCACTACAATCTCAATCACAACATCACAGCTGTCACACGACAACGTCAATATTACCACGACCACTATACTCCGATGATCAGCGGATAGCCATGATTCACAATACAATCATAGAATTCAATTCAATTAACAGTAGACTGAGTAGGGAGACCCTACCTCATAGCAAAGCATGAAAGGACTCCATCTCTAGCCACGTACGACTCCGTTAAGTACCCTAACAAAGATAACCGCATCCTATTATACGACTATACTCAAAGAGATCATACAAGAGAACACAAAGCAGAACTTACCTAACCTTGCACATCGGTGACCACCTAGACAACCACCACCCACGTCCCTCTTGTTCCGCGAATCCCGATATTCCCATGGTAGGGATTTAGGCTAGCTTCCTTAAGGTATGAAACTAAGGAGTGATAGGGGAGGGAGATGGTTTAGGGTTAGAGAAGGAGAAACTGTCGAGGAAATGAGAAAATAGAAATGATTCTCGCGAACACGCATTTATAATAACACGTCATCAGCAGCCATACTCGGTCGAGTATAGGAATACTCGGCCGAGTATACTCCACTCGGTCGAGTATTGGTGGTACTCGGTCGAGTGGCCTCCGCTAGGTCGAGTGACTGACTTATACGCCCCCTTATCACCAGTCTGATCCCTCACCCAATCATCCCTAAGGTCTGTTTGGTCAACAAGATCGGTCAATCAGCGTTTCTACAATTCCCGAGTATTACAATCTTCCCCCCTTAAAAGAACTTCGTCCCCGAAGTTCAGCCCGCACGACACTCCTGCAAAAGACTTTACGTACCATGACCCTAACCACCTTCACAAAGGTACACAATTTCACACTATCCATACATTACCATGAACCATCTTACTCAACAACAATCGCTTATCACAGCTACCTTTCCCAACAATAACCCATTCTCAAAGCAGTATGCCCCCATATACTTACATGAGTATGCAATTGCGGCACTTTACACAACGTAAGGAAACCATACACAAATGTAAACTACCACATTCCGCACACTTATATTAAATACAAATGCAACGCGATACTCCAATGTAGAGCAACACTCACATTATAAATCCAAACACGCGATATATAGGTACACAATCACCACATTCCGGACACGTACACCATTGATCATCATTTGACTCGAATCTTTATATCTTTATATTACTTGACACCCGTGCACCGTATAATTTTCACATTAATTGGATACACATAGATGCGTCTTAAAGAAACATAATTGTAATTTAGTAGCTCCAAATGTGAACGCCTAACATACATATAATTCCCAATATTTCATAAAGATTAAATACTTACTCATAAACAAAATACATATTTCACAATTAAAATACTTATCATAAAACTTGAGTTGGGACATCCATGTATAGTATAACCTTTATATTACTCGAATACAACATAGCTATCACTTCAAGGGAACATGAACATACATACATGAAATTCCAAAATCATAGATATAACTAAACACATGTTTTACATGCATGAAATACTTAATTCCGCGACATTACTCTTCCCCTCTTAAAGGAACTTCGTCCCCGAAGTTCACTATTAACCAAGACTAACACGCACTCCTGACGGCGACATTACATACTCTTGACTCCTAAGGACCAAAACATTACAGCAACCTAACAACGTATGACACGGTCCGTATAATTAATGAGAAATGACAGTGTGACGCGAAAATCGTTGAGGTAATTATCACTGTAGCCAGACATATCTCCCTATAAAACTTATTACAACCACTACACTGGTTGCGTAAGGCTTACCTTTCACATAATTTCAATGGTTCGAGTCGTCCTCCCTGAAACTACTCAAGTCGTGACAACTAAACAACGTTGTAATACAAAACATTCTCAGTCACGTATCCATGGTATAACTATCATTCACCTATGTGGATTATTATGGTATAAAATAACGTGATAAGACATGGCCCACTCCTCTATACAGTTATCATATAAACTTCACCTGCGCCTTCTGTTACCTCAACATTCGGCCGAGTATGAGGGCTACTCGGTCGAGTGAGCAATACTCGGTCGAGTGAATCTGTTTACTCGGTCGAGTGAGCTCTACTCGGTCGAGTACAGCGTATACTCGGCCGAGTTTTCATATACAGAGAGCGTTTTAACGATTTAACATAGAGTATTCACAACTAACCTGCACAATACTTTCCGCAGCAGTAATAAACATAACAAATCCCAACCAGAGTCGACATTTCACACATCTGCCTACGATAATTAGCTAACTAACGGCCTTATGGCCAGATACAGTCATCCAACGAAAAATACCAAATACCGAAAGCAACATCTAAAGAAGAGATAATAAATCTGACACAACAAAACAAGTCTATCACTACCAAATAAGTCCAACATCCAAGAAATCAACTAAATCAGTCTAACATCCAAGATCAGCAACGAGGACCCTCCTCCATGTCATCACCGCCACCTGCGCCAGGTACCGCACCTCGAACTCCCCGCACGGAAAACCCGCCGCTTTGAGTAGTCCCCTCCCGGTGATCGCGGAGTTGGCTCCCCACGGTCCCGCGAGGTAGCCAAACTCGGTCTCCTCTGGAGGTCTCCAGAAACTCGGGTCCACCCCATAACTGTGGAACACTCCCGTATCCACTCCTGGTCCTCTCCACCAAACAGGCTGTGCCAAATCAGTCCCGATGCCCTGATTAAGGGTCATCTCATGAAGGTTGCGGAGCACCAACGTAGAAGAGATCCGCTCAGCCAGCTCATGAGGCTGCATCCTAGGGTCATGCACCGTAGGGTACGGCGAATACTGGTAAGGATGGTAAGGGTAGGAGTCGGGGGCAGAGTAAGAGGGCTCGGACACAACTGGGTCTACCCTAGGTCGCCTAACGCCACGACGCTCCCTAGGTGGGGGAGGTGCTGCTGCCGTCCCTCGTGCACGGTGACGGGCTCGGGTAAGTCCGGGAGAATCCGAGGGTCGATCGGTAAGACGGGGCTCGGTCAGGGATGCTACAAGGCTCCCACTCGGCCAAATGATCAACAACAGGGAGATGAGCTGGGTCCGGAAGCACCATCCACATAGTCCCTCTCACCCTCCAAGCATACGACCCATCATCCATCTTCCTCAACCATCGGTTCTGACGCCAATACTGGGCGTCCATGGTGGGTACAACCTCAACATACTCATTCCCCTCAGGAGGTGGGGCCTCAAAGTCGGCCAGTCGCTGAGCTAGGCGGGTCACTATGGCCCCGCAAGCAATAATTCGGGTCTCAGACTGTGCCATGCGCTCCAGACTAGAGCACACTATACCAGGGGCACTGTAGTAAAACGGTTTCCGGCGGTGGAGGTTAAGGTAGGACACAAGAAGCATGACCTCGTGAGAGTTGAGTTTACTCACGTCTTCTCTCGAGTAAAGTAGACAGGTCAACATCCTTAGAAACATACGAAGGGAAACGTGCTGAATATCATTAATCAACATGGCACTGACGGTAGGGGCGGGTCTGCCAGTCAAATAAGGTAGGTACTGAGGTGCGCCACTGTTCTTGGCCACGTCACTAAGGTAGTCATCCTCCTCAGCCTCTAAACCTAAATGGTCAGCCAACTCATCCAGGGTAAGCTCATGATCCCTATTCATGAGACGAAAAGAGACGGTCTTTCCCTTCTTATCATACACAAAAGAACTCAAAAACTCTAGGGTCAAGTGAGGGTATGATTTCTTTCTCAAGTGATACAACCCCTCCATGCCCAAAATTTTGAAGATGTGAACTATGTCTTCCTTAATCCCCAGGGTCTCAAGAATACTAGGGTTGACACAACGGGTGGGGCGAAAAGGACGACGCATAAGAGCCACGAAAGCCTTACGATGATCAAAGTTAGCGAAAATTACAGATGGATGAGCCGCCACCGGCGGTACAACCGGTTCGTTGCTACCCTGCCCAACCTCGAGTTGGACCTCCGCGCGAGATCTCTTGTTGGGTAAACCCCTAGTTTTCACCATACTGCAAGAGAAACATTTTTTTTAACAAAGGATTGACACTTGAAAGATCTGAACACAAAAGACGGACTGTTCTACTTGTATATCGATTTTGGAATAAGTTTAGGAAGATAAACTATCAGAAATCACCATGTATTTTACAACTCACCTAATTTTAAGTTTTCAAATTGCTTCAAAACAGGAAAGACTCACCAACAATTAAGAAGAATTTCGTTTGTTTTACCCTAGAATTCAGAAAGTGAATTTTACCTCATGAAATCAATCAACCAAAGATGTACACAAGTTCAATATGTGTTCACGTTCGAAAATCGAATAGTTTAGGACAAGGTTCAGATTGTTTTTAGCAAGAAATCGAAATATAGCATGTTGATACACAAAATCTTTGAAAACAATAAAGGAATTGAGTTTAACTCTTACCTTAAACTGAGTTAGGGCAACTAAGGACAAGTGTGGCACCAAGATTGTACCCAAGAGCTTGAGAGAGGAGGAGTATGGAGTTTTAGAGAGAAGAAAAGATGAAGATGGGAGGCGGAAATAAGAAAGAAAGGCACAAATTTAGGGTTTTTGTATAACCCGCAATTGGCCTGCTACAGCAACACTCGGTCGAGTGTTGGGAGTACTCGGCCGAGTGTTTACTACTCGGTCGAGTGCTTACGATACTCGGCCGAGTGTGCAATACTCGGTCGAGTACCATTCTTACTCGGTCGAGTTCTGAGGTCCAGAATAGATTATTATTCCAACAGAATGGGCACTTGGTTATGTAACCTGACACTCGGCCGAGTGTGGTCTACTCGGTCGAGTACTCGTATCTACTCAATCTAATCTTCGAAATAAGGAAGGGGTCGTAAATTTTCACTGTTCCTGCAAAACCAAATAACATCGTTCGGAGTTCCGGGATTCCGGCTCGTCACGATTAAAGTTGATTCCTACCACGTAAACACACAACAACACGTATATCTGCACATTCATCACCAAACAATCACTACTTTCACTTTATCCTTCACTATTCCAAGAAACTACTTTACTGTACTCATAAAGAACATGTCACAATCTAATTACGATAATTCCCAGATTTAATTCTATAACACATTATTTCCACTTCTGCTAATCACCAAACATACAACTTATTCACATTATAATGCAGTCATGCCACACCTACACGTCCCAAATGCAACAAATTGATTAAGTTGTCATTGATCACACATTGCAATAATTCCATATTCACTTCCACTTTTCTACACATTTTAGCTAACACATATCACTCTAGTAATAGATACCCACACAATAGATGCACACAGCACGCAACACTTAGCAACTCACGACTCACACTAGCTACCCATTTCCCGTGTCTGGCTTAAGTCCGATGGGGCCATGATTTTGAAATGAGGGCGCCTACTCACCCAAAATCTAGCATCGGCTGGGGCTCCCAACGTACATACACCAGGTTCATTTTAAGTGACACCCTATGTTCATTATTTTGCTCGGTTCAGGTTCCAAAATCGTCGGCTCTGATACCACTTTGTAACACCCCCGTACACCAGAACGCCTTACCAAGGACCATTCCAGTATATGACGGTGTCACCATCTCGGTTTCCCGAGGAGGTAGATCAAATTAGACAATACAAGAACAACATTATATCATTAGGACATCTATTACATTACCGTTCTATTCGAGGTTCCAAAGATACAATACAATTACAACACTTGTGATTCTACATCTCTAGATTAATAGCGTGATGACTCGATCCCTCCAATCTCAGCAGCAGTAATCAACAATACCTGCTAAACCAACTGCTCACCATCCCCGAATGGATCACCGCAGATACCACAAAACAACACGGGGTCAGTACTGACTAACCAAACATAAGATAAACAATCAAGTAAATAGCTGATCATCCGCTATCCCACACTGATCCCCTCGTACCAACACCGACTACACACGACGTGTGTAGCCCTGCCAGATTACCCATCGCAACAGGTAATCCT
This sequence comes from Silene latifolia, assembly GCF_048544455.1. Taxonomy (NCBI): domain Eukaryota; kingdom Viridiplantae; phylum Streptophyta; class Magnoliopsida; order Caryophyllales; family Caryophyllaceae; genus Silene; species Silene latifolia. The sequence continues at coordinate 6,483 of NW_027413623.1, forward strand.
CGCCGCCAGTGGGTGACCGCAGCCCATCCCCACCTAGTCCAGCTCCTCAACGAGCGACTACAGCCCCCTCGTCCCTTAATGTGCACATCCCCTCCCGTGGCGGGTTCCACGGAGGGCGAACTAGGGTGTGAAGCCACTCCCGCAAGTGACTCCACTACAATCTCAATCACAACATCACAGCTGTCACACGACAACGTCAATATTACCACGACCACTATACTCCGATGATCAGCGGATAGCCATGATTCACAATACAATCATAGAATTCAATTCAATTAACAGTAGACTGAGTAGGGAGACCCTACCTCATAGCAAAGCATGAAAGGACTCCATCTCTAGCCACGTACGACTCCGTTAAGTACCCTAACAAAGATAACCGCATCCTATTATACGACTATACTCAAAGAGATCATACAAGAGAACACAAAGCATAACTTACCTAACCTTGCACATCGGTGACCACCTAGACAACCACCACCCACGTCCCTCTTGTTCCGCGAATCCCGATATTCCCATGGTAGGGATTTAGGCTAGCTTCCTTAAGGTATGAAACTAAGGAGTGATAGGGGAGGGAGATGGTTTAGGGTTAGAGAAGGAGAAACTGTCGAGGAAATGAGAAAATAGAAATGATTCTCGCGAACACGCATTTATAATAACACGTCATCAGCAGCCATACTCGGTCGAGTATAGGAATACTCGGCCGAGTATACTCCACTCGGTCGAGTATTGGTGGTACTCGGTCGAGTGGCCTCCGCTAGGTCGAGTGACTGACTTATACGCCCCCTTATCACCAGTCTGATCCCTCACCCAATCATCCCTAAGGTCTGTTTGGTCAACAAGATCGGTCAATCAGCGTTTCTACAATTCCCGAGTATTACATAATGGCCCCATGAAAATAGGCAGAGTTAGCATCTCCATCCTCCAACCATTGAGTCTTAGCTTTCTGTCTGAGATAACTTTGTCTTACATCATTGAGTTCCTTAAAAGACTTCAGAGCTGTAATCTCCTCCTGGATCGTTCAAAGATTAAGGGGATCTTGTATTAGCTTGCCCTATATATTTATCACTTCCTTTTCAGCAAGAATGACAGAGTTCTCTACATCAGAGTAGCACTCCTTATTCAGTTCCTTAAGTCTCCCCTTTAAAGCTTTTAGTTTCCTAGTAACACAATACATAGGATATCCAGAATAACTCTTTTGCCACTCCTATTAGACTGTAGTAAGGAAACAAGGGGCCTTACTTCACATGTTAAAATATTTGAAATTTGCTTTCCTAATCACAGCCAGCTGATTATCACTCACTACACATGGACAATGATCAAAATAACCAGAAGGATGAAAGTGGGCAGCCATATTTAGAAATTGTTGAACCCAGTCCTGGTTAATCAAGAACCTGTCCAGTCTACTGTATACCCTTGTTTGAGCTTCCTGCTTATTGGTCCAGGTATAAAAAGCACCAGTAGTATGGATGTCAGTCAGTCCACAATTAGCAATGCGGTCAATAAATTCATCCATATCACTTTGTTTGGTATTACCCCCAAGCCTTTCTAAAGGGTTAATGACAGTGTTAAAGTCACCAGCAACCACCCAAGGTCCAGCAATAGCACTATGAAGCAACTCCAATTTCATCCACAAATCCCTCCTCTCAGAGCCATCATTAAAGGCATATACCATAGTGATGTAAAATTGAGCCAGTGAGCACCTCTCAGTGACTAGAGCATGCACAAACTGAGCATCATACTTTAGGACATGTACATCATATAAATAAGCTTTCCACAGAAGCCATACCCTACCTCTTTTGTGATAAGAAGCATTAGAAGTAACACTCCATCCATCAAGCATAGTTGCAGACACACTATGAGTTTTATTTGAACTAATTTTGGTTTCAAGTAGCCCAAACAGGCCAACTCCTTTATTATTCAAAAACCATTTAACATTATTCTGTTTATTTACACTATTTAACCCTCTCACATTCCAAAATCCTATGCTATGCATTTATTTTGGGAGAGTCAGGGTCACCTGTTTGTCCAATACCCACCTTTGGTGTGACTGAACCATCTGTAGCTTCTTTGTATGATTTCTCAGGAGTAACTAAAGTAGCACTAACACTGGCCATTAGTGTTTCTTTGTGAACTCCTAACCAGAGAACTGATCTTAGTGCTCTTGTTAGGAATGCCTATAGGTCATGCAGCCTTCACAGGTCTCCAGACCTGCACTGTATGCACAGGTTTCTTCTGTGGTTTCATTTCTTTTCGACAATTAGCAGCCTCATGCCATATCCCTTTGCATTTAATACAAAGAGAAGGCTTCCACTCGTACTCCACAGGGAGGGACACAATGCTACCAGTCTCATCTCTAAATGTGACTTTGGATGGTAATTTGTTGCCCACAGTCAATTCAACCATCACTCTGGCATAGCCCAGACGAGTTTTATCCATTGTAGCCTTGTCAGACTTCTGGTATGTACCCACCAACCCTGCAATGGCAGGTAAGCATTTGCCCCAAAAACGTAAAGGCAAATCATGAATACGAATCCATGCAGGTACATCCTTAATGTTTTCCTTAGTTAATTCAACCTCAGCAGTCCATGCCCAAACAATCAGAGGTTTGTTATCAAACATGAAATGCCCTGCATTCAAGACCTCCTCTTTATCCTTAGCCTCCTTAAAACGAACCAAGACTATCCCATTTGGCATGAAGGACACTTTATCAATACTATGTTTGGACCAAATACGTCTAAGGAAACCATTCAAGATCTCCCATGGTGGATTTGCTCCTAAAACAAAACAGTATATGGCATTGTTCCAATATTCAACCTCATCCTGTGTATCCTCTTTGGAAAACTAAAGAAGTCCTTCATCAGGCCCCTCTTCATCCTCGTGTATTACTTTTTTCTTTCCACGTTGTGTAATCCACAGAGAATTCTCCACTTCTACCACTTCTGGAGTGTCTGCAACTTCTGCCACTTCTGGCATGTCTGCAACGTTTGTCACCTCTAAGTCATCATCAAAATTAAGACCAGGGACACCATTCACTTCCTGTGTGCTCTTTGTTTTAACAACCTCATCATCAGCAGGACCACGTTGCTTAACATTCTGTTGTTATATCACCTGTTTTCCAGCAGATTTCAACGCAGGAATCCTCCTTGCATGCTTTGATTTTGTTTTATTCGATGAATTACGTGCCATTATGTTGAAATTCAAGCGGAAATTAATGCCCTAGAGGAAGAGTTAAATGTCTGCGTTGGGTTCATCTCTTTCTCTTTCTATCTCTAGGGTTTTTTTTTGTTTTTTGATTGCTTTCGTTGCTTGTTGCAGTTGTTTACAGTTTTTATTGTTAATTAATTGTGAACTAACCTCTAATGTTTGTTAATCTTTCTTATGCTATGAGTAAGATTCTTCTATCCCTTCTCCTTTGTTTGTTTATTTTGATAAGATAAATGAACTCCCATGCTAAATCACTCGACGAGTTAGATGCATTAAACCACTTAGAATGACATTCACATGTTTAGGGTTAATATAATGATTACATTTTCACATGATAGATAGCCAAATAGCCATGGTAGTGCATTAGTAAAGGCCGTTATTGCAACAAGCGGAGTTGGGTGTTTTTAATGAAATTAATTACCTTCCTAACACGTACTCTCACAACGAACTCATTTCTCTACAATATTGGTTTCTAAATTCCACCTAAAAATTTAGTGGCGACTCTTTAAAAAGAAAAATGTTTTTTATGAAAAGAAACATTCGCGTGGATGAAATTTTTCTTGTCCACACCTTGATTACACATTACTCATCATTCATAAAGTTATCTCGTACCATCAACTAACCCAACTCAAGACTTGGTATAGGCTAAAATCTCTTCCTAGTATTTACAATTCCCAAACTTGACAACTATATACAAATTGACATCCCAATTCTTCATTTTAATCATTTAAATGCACCAACACTTCTAAACAACAAAATAATATTTCCTTGATCACAAAATATCACTACTAGTATAAAAGATTTCTTCTTCAAAAGTCCATTAGTCAACTATTACATTTTCATATCTCTCAATTTACATGCCATATGTGGTCAACATGTACTAATATACAACTCATTTCCATTCACTCTTCCCTTATTCGCAATACTTACATCACCACTTAGTCAAACCCAATTCAATTACTAACAAATCATCCAAATTTTAAATGAATACATTCTCATTCATCACATAACTTTCTCTTATTCACGACTTCATACACCTATCTACCCGCACGGCTCAAATCCACATCAAATGAACAAATTTCCAAACAACTCACTCGGTCGAGTACCTTAGCTTACTCGGTCGAGTGACCACCACTCGGCCGAGCCTCCAAGCTTACTCGATCGAGTTGGCATAAAATAACAGTAAATATAGGGTGAGTTAGCAAATGATGATGTGTCCTTACCTTCGAGAGAGTCTATTGTGTGTTCAAAGGTGTATAAAGAGATGTCAGTTTTGGTACACGAAGCAAACTTTCCGGTAAACGTTTTAGATTTTCCTTTATAGGGTTTAAAGTAAGCTTGGGAATGGATTGGCTAAGTAAGTACAATGCTAATATATATTGTCATCAAAATAAAATAGCTTTGAAAGGACCCAAGGGTACTATAGTGTCATACAAGGGCTACCTGGTCAAACACGAGGTGAAGCTCATTTCGGTAATAACCTTAAAGACATGTTTGAAGAAGGGTTGTCCTATGCTCTTGTGTCTAGTTTTTGACTCTTAAGACTCCACCTTTTATTTCAATATGGTTGTAGTTAAATGGGATGGTGTTGGACCATATAGATATATGATTATTTTTGATAATGACAAGTGTGTGCTTTGCATTATATATACTCTTGCTCGTAATCGTTTGTATACTTTAATAGATTGATTACAGTTTACAATTTAAGCAAGTAATATTATAGCAATCTTGGCTATAACATTGAATATTTGTGAAGCATCGTTCAAAGTAATGTTATAGCAAATTGAGCTATAACATTGAAGATTCTTAAAGCGTCGTAGTAACTGTAACAAGTTTCAAGTATGATGATCACTCAAGAAAAAGGCTCGATCAAGTCTATAAAAAGCCCAAGATGAACAGATTATGATCAAGATGTAAAGAAGAACCTATCACTGAAGATCTCCAGGAAGATTAGCTAGTATAGGACTTCATCTAAATAACGGTATCTTAAGAAGTAATATTGGGAAGGTAAAGTTATAGTTATTTCACCTATAACTTTACTTACCAAACTTAAAGTTATAGTCATTTGTACTATAACTTTGGGTTGCATTTGAAGGCACAATTTTAATAGTTTTAAAATAATTATTCAAAAGATAAAATTCTTCAAACATGTTTCGATAGAGATATAATTTGGTTTGTTTAGAACAAATAATTTACATTATCCTATTGGTTAGTAAAACGACTTGTGAGTCGTCATACTACCTAGGATTTACTAAATTATCTAAACCTAACCCTAATATACCCCTTGATATTTTAACCTAGGGTTTCGGCCAAAGAAGGCTTATGAGCCGTGTGGAGGCCGAACTTATTCCCTATGCAAGTAAATTCTTTTAGGTTAAATCCATACTATATTGCCATAAGATATTTCCTATCTTATCAAATATATTAGATTTACCTTATTTACTTAATTAAAATATTTAGTAGATTAAATTAAGGAAAGATAAGATTTGGTTCTTGTGGAACAACTTACTTTGCCTCACGACACCTCTAGGGTTTCGACTAAACCTTAGTGTCTCTCTTCTATTATATATACTCATGATGTTCATCAATTCAAATAAGCTTTTCGAAATATAAAAATTCCTTGCAAACAATTTGAGTTTATTTTTAATCAAGTATTTTTGTTGTTTTGCATTTGAAAAATCTTTACGAAAAGGCTTGCTCTTTAAATTGCGTATTATTCTTAAGGTTACATTATAAGATAATAGTACTTCATATTGTTTCTTACTCGTTCAATTGTGTGAACACTTAGAAGAACAATCAAGTGCTTTCTTAGTAACTTAAGATAGTCAAAATTGAATATCTAGTGATATTCAAATTGAGTTATAACTAGAGTTAGTTATACAAGTTGGGTTGATAATTTTGTAATCCGGAGAAAGGTACTAAAATAATTAATCGAGAGTAGTGGACGTAGGATTTGACATGTGAAGCTGAACCACTTCAAATATCATGTGTCTTTGCAGTTTTCTTTATCGTTCATTTCATTACGTTTATAATCGTTTAGTTAATTAGTTAAAGTTTAATCAATAAACTTTAAATAATTAATTAATTATATATAAAATAAAAAGTGGGCTAAGTTTTTAAATACTCAATTCACAGAGAATTCTCCACTTCTACCACTTCTGGAGTGTCTGCAACTTCTGCCACTTCTGGCATGTCTGCAACGTCTGTCACCTCTACGTCATCATCAAAATTAAGACCAGGGACACCATTCACTTCCTGTGTGCTCTTTGTTTTAACAACCTCATCATCAGCAGGACCACGTTGCTTAACATTCTGTTGTTGTATCACCTGTTTTCCAGCAGATTTCAACGCAGGAATCCTCCTTGCATGCTTTGATTTTGTTTTATTCGATGAATTACGTGCCATTATGTTGAAATTCAAGCGGAAATTAATGCCCTAGAGGAAGAGTTAAATGTCTGCGTAGGGTTCATCTCTTTCTCTTTCTATCTCTAGGGTTTTTTTTGTTTTTTGATTGCTTTCGTTGCTTGTTGCAGTTGTTTACAGTTTTTATTGTTAATTAATTGTGAACTAACCTCTAATGTTTGTTAATCTTTCTTATGCTATGAGTAAGATTCTTCTATCCCTTCTCCTTTGTTTGTTAATTTTGATAAGATAAATGAACTCCCATGCTAAATCACTCGACGAGTTAGATGCATTAAACCACTTAGAATGACATTCACATGTTTAGGGTTAATATAATGATTACATTTTCACATGATAGATAGCCAAATAGCCATGGTAGTGCATTAGTAAAGGCCGTTATTGCAACAAGCGGAGTTGGGTGTTTTTAATGAAATTAATTACCTTCCTAAAACGTACTCTCACAACGAACTCATTTCTCTACAATATTGGTTTCTAAATTCCACCTAAAAATTTAGTGGCGACTCTTTAAAAAGAAAAATGTTTTTTTTTTGAAAAGAAACATTCGCGTGGATGAAATTTCCCTTGTCCACACCTTGATTACACATTACTCATCATTCATAAAGTTATCTCGTACCATCAACTAACCCAACTCAAGACTTGGTATAGGCTAAAATCTCTTCCTAGTATTTACAATTCCCAAACTTGACAACTATATACAAATTCACATCCCAATTCTTCATTTTAATCATTTAAATGCACCAACACTTCTAAACAACAAAATAATATTTCCTTGATCACAAAATATCACTACTAGTATAAAAGATTTCTTCTTCAAAAGTCCATTAGTCAACTATTACATTTTCATATCTCTCAATTTCCATGCCATATGTGGTCAACATGTACTAATATACAACTCATTTCCATTCGCTCTTCCCTTATTCGCAATACTTACATCACCACTTAGTCAAACCCAATTCAATTACTAACAAATCATCCAAATTTTAAACGAATACATTCTCATTCATCACATAACTTTCTCTTATTCACGACTTCATACACCTATCTACCCGCACGGCTCAAATCCACATCAAATGAACAAATTTCCAAACAACTCACTCGGTCGAGTACCTTAGCTTACTCGGTCGAGTGACCACCACTCGGCCGAGCCTCCAAGCTTACTCGATCGAGTTGGCATAACATAACAGTAAATATAGGGTGAGTTAGCAAATGATGATGTGTCCTTACCTTCGAGAGAGTCTATTGTGTGTTCAAAGGTGTATAAAGAGATGTCAGTTTTGGTACATGAAGCAAACTTTCCGGTAAATGTTTTAGATTTTCCTTTATAGGGTTTAAAGTAAGCTTGGGAATGGATTGGCTAAGTAAGTACAATGCTAATATATATTGTCATCAAAATAAAATAGCTTTGAAAGGACCCAAGGGTACTATAGTGTCATATAAGGGCTATCTGGTCAAACACGAGGTGAAGCTCATTTCGGTAATAACCTTAAAGACATGTTTGAAGAAGGGTTGTCCTATGCTCTTGTGTCTAGTTTTTGACTCTTAAGACTCCACCTTTTATTTCAATATGGTTGTAGTTAAATGGGATGGTGTTAGACCATATAGATATATGATTAGTTTTGATAATGACAAGTGTGTGCTTTGCATTATATATACTCTTGCTCGTAATCGTTTGTATACTTTAATAGATTGATTACAGTTTACAATTTAATCAAGTAATATTATAGCAATCTTGGCTATAACATTGAATATTTGTGAAGCATCGTTCAAAGTAATGTTATAGCAAATTGAGCTATAACATTGAAGATTCTTAAAGCGTCGTAGTAACTGTAACAAGTTTCAAGTATGATGATCTCTCAAGAAAAAGGCTCGATCAAGTCTATAAAAAGCCCAAGATGAACAGATTATGATCAAGATGTAAAGAAGAACCTATCACTAAAGATCTCCAGGAAGATTAGCTAGTATAGGACTTCATCTAAATAACGGTATCTTAAGAAGTAATATTGGGAAGGTAAAGTTATAGTTATTTCACCTATAACTTTACTTACCAAACTTAAAGTTATAGTCATTTGTACTATAACTTTGGGTTGCATTTGAAGGCACAATTTTAATAGTTTTAAAATAATTATTCAAAAGATAAAATTCTTCAAACATGTTTCGAAATCATGTGTATATATGATAGAGATATAATTTGGTTTGTTTAGAACAAATAATATACATTATCCTATTGGTTAGTAAAACGACTTGTGAGTCGTCATACTACCTAGGATTTACTAAATTATCTAAACCTAACCCTAATATACCCCTTGATATTTTAACCTAGGGTTTCGGCCAAAGAAGGCTTATGAGCCGTGTGAAGGCCGAACTTACTCCCTATGCAAGTAAATTCTTTTAGGTTAAATCCATACTATATTGCCATAAGATATTTCATATCTTATCAAATATATTAGATTTACCTTATTTACTTAATTAAAATATTTAGTAGATTAAATTAAGGAAAGATAAGATTTGGTTCTTGTGGAACAACTTACCTTGCCTCACGACACCTCTAGGGTTTCGACTAAACCTTAGTGTCTCTCTTCTATTATATATACTCATGATGTTCATCAATTCAAATAAGCTTTTCGAAATATAAAAATTCCTTGCAAACAATTTGAGTTTATTTTTAATCAAGTATTTTTATTGTTTTGCATTTGAAAAATCTTTACGAAAAGGCTTGCTCTTTAAATTGCGTATTATTCTTAAGGTTACATTATAAGATAATAGTACTTCATATTGTTTCTTACTCGTTCAATTGTGTGAACACTTAGAAGAACAATCAAGTGCTTTCTTAGTAACTTAAGATAGTCAAAATTTAATATCTAGTGATATTCAAATTGAGTTATAACTAGAGTTAGTTATACAAGTTGGCTTGATAATTTTGTAATCCGGAGAAAGGTACTAAAATAATTAATCGAGAGTAGTGGACGTAGGATTCGACATGTGAAGCTGAACCACTTCAAATATCATGTGTCTTTGCAGTTTTCTTTATCGTTCATTTCATTACGTTTATAATCGTTTAGTTAATTAGTTAAAGTTTAATCAATAAACTTTAAATAATTAATTACTTATATATAAAATAAAAAGTGGGCTAAGTTTTTAAATACTCAATTCACAGAGAATTCTCCACTTCTACCACTTCTGGAGTGTCTGCAACTTCTGCCACTTCTGGCATGTCTGCAACGTCTGTCACCTCTAAGTCATCATCAAAATTAAGACCAGGGACACCATTCACTTCCTGTGTGCTCTTTGTTTTAACAACCTCATCATTAGCAGGACCACGTTGCTTAACATTCTGTTGTTGTATCACCTGTTTTCCAGCAGATTTCAACGCAGGAATCCTCCTTGCATGCTTTGATTTTGTTTTATTCGATGAATTACGTGCCATTATGTTGAAATTCAAGCGGAAATTAATGCCCTAGAGGAAGAGTTAAATGTCTGCGTAGGGTTCATCTCTTTCTCTTTCTATCTCTAGGGTTTTTTTTGTTTTTTGATTGCTTTCGTTGCTTGTTGCAGTTGTTTACAGTTTTTATTGTTAATTAATTGTGAACTAACCTCTAATGTTTGTTAATCTTTCTTATGCTATGAGTAAGATTCTTCTATCCCTTCTCCTTTATTTGTTTATTTTGATAAGATAAATGAACTCCCATGCTAAATCACTCGATGAGTTAGATGCATTAAACCACTTAGAATGACATTCACATGTTTAGGGTTAATATAATGATTACATTTTCACATGATAGATAGCCAAATAGCCATGGTAGTGCATTAGTAAAGGCCGTTATTGCAACAAGCGGAGTTGGGTGTTTTTAATGAAATTAATTACCTTTCAAACACGTACTCTCACAACGAACTCATTTCTCTACAATATTGGTTTCTAAATTCCACCTAAAAATTTAGTGGCGACTCTTTAAAAAGAAAAATGTTTTTTTTGAAAAGAAACATTCGCGTGGATGAAATTTCCCTTGTCCACACCTTGATTACACATTACTCATCATTCATAAAGTTATCTCGTACCATCAACTAACCCAACTCAAGACTTGGTATAGGCTAAAATCTCTTCCTAGTATTTACAATTCCCAAACTTGACAACTATATACAAATTCACATCCCAATTCTTCATTTTAATCATTTAAATGCACCAACACTTCTAAACAACAAAATAATATTTCCTTGATCACAAAATATCACTACTAGTATAAAAGATTCTTCTTCAAAAGTCCATTAGTCAACTATTACATTTTCATATCTCTCAATTTCCATGCCATATGTGGTCAACATGTACTAATATACAACTCATTTCCATTCGCTCTTCCCTTATTCGCAATACTTACATCACCACTTAGTCAAACCCAATTCAATTACTAACAAATCATCCAAATTTTAGACGAATACATTCTCATTCATCACATAACTTTCTCTTATTCACGACTTCATACACCTATCTACCCGCACGGCTCAAATCTACATCAAATGAACAAATTTCCAAACAACTCACTCGGTCGAGTACCTTAGCTTACTCGGTCGAGTGACCACCACTCGGCCGAGCCTCCAAGCTTACTCGATCGAGTTGGCATAACATAACAGTAAATATAGGGTGAGTTAGCAAATGATGATGTGTCCTTACCTTCGAGAGAGTCTATTGTGTGTTCAAAGGTGTATAAAGAGATGTCAGTTTTGGTACACGAAGCAAACTTTCCGGTAAACGTTTTAGATTTTCCTTTATAGGGTTTAAAGTAAGCTTGGGAATGGATTGGCTAAGTAAGTACAATGCTAATATATATTGTCATCAAAATAAAATAGCTTTGAAAGGACCCAAGGGTACTATAGTGTCATACAAAGGCTATCTGGTCAAACACGAGGTGAAGCTCATTTCGGTAATAACCTTAAAGACATGTTTGAAGAAGGGTTGTCCTATGCTCTTGTGTCTAGTTTTTGACTCTTAAGACTCCACCTTTTATTTCAATATGGTTGTAGTTAAATGGGATGGTGTTGGACCATATAGATATATGATTAGTTTTGATAATGACAAGTGTGTGCTTTGCATTATATATACTCTTGCTCGTAATCGTTTGTATACTTTAATAGATTGATTACAGTTTACAATTTAAGCAAGTAATATTATAGCAATCTTGGCTATAACATTGAATATTTGTGAAGCATCGTTCAAAGTAATGTTATAGCAAATTGAGCTATAACATTGAAGATTCTTAAAGCGTCGTAGTAACTGTAACAAGTTTCAAGTATGATGATCTCTCAAGAAAAAGGCTCGATCAAGTCTATAAAAAGCCCAAGATGAACAGATTATGATCAAGATGTAAAGAAGAACCTATCACTAAAGATCTCCAGGAAGATTAGCTAGTATAGGACTTCATCTAAATAACGGTATCTTAAGAAGTAATATTGGGAAGGTAAAGTTATAGTTATTTCACCTATAACTTTACTTACCAAACTTAAAGTTATAGTCATTTGTACTATAACTTTGGGTTGCATTTGAAGGCACAATTTTAATAGTTTTAAAATAATTATTCAAAAGATAAAATTCTTCAAACATGTTTCGAAATCATGTGTATATATGATAGAGATATAATTTGGTTTGTTTAGAACAAATAATATACATTATCCTATTGGTTAGTAAAACGACTTGTGAGTCGTCATACTACCTAGGATTTACTAAATTATCTAAACCTAACCCTAATATACCCCTTGATATTTTAACCTAGGGTTTCGGCCAAAGAAGGCTTATGAGCCGTGTGAAGGCCGAACTTACTCCCTATGCAAGTAAATTCTTTTAGGTTAAATCCATACTATATTGCCATAAGATATTTCATATCTTATCAAATATATTAGATTTACCTTATTTACTTAATTAAAATATTTAGTAGATTAAATTAAGGAAAGATAAGATTTGGTTCTTGTGGAACAACTTACCTTGCCTTACGACACCTCTAGGGTTTCGACTAAACCTTGGTGTCTCTCTTCTATTATATATACTCATGATGTTCATCAATTCAAATAAGCTTTTCGAAATATAAAAATTCCTTGCAAACAATTTGAGTTTATTTTTAATCAAGTATTTTTATTGTTTTGCATTTGAAAAATCTTTACGAAAAGGCTTGCTCTTTAAATTGCGTATTATTCTTAAGGTTACATTATAAGATAATAGTACTTCATATTGTTTCTTACTCGTTCAATTGTGTGAACACTTAGAAGAACAATCAAGTGCTTTCTTAGTAACTTAAGATAGTCAAAATTGAATATCTAGTGATATTCAAATTGAGTTATAACTAGAGTTAGTTATACAAGTTGGCTTGATAATTTTGTAATCCGGAGAAAGGTACTAAAATAATTAATCGAGAGTAGTGGACGTAGGATTCGACATGTGAAGCTGAACCACTTCAAATATCATGTGTCTTTGCAGTTTTCTTTATCGTTCATTTCATTACGTTTATAATCGTTTAGTTAATTAGTTAAAGTTTAATCAATAAACTTTAAATAATTAATTACTTATATATAAAATAAAAA
>NW_027413624.1:0-19400 GCF_048544455.1 Silene latifolia
TATTTTTAGTGAATCAAATCATAACATTCTACAATATGGTTTCATGTTTTAAGACTTCTATAAAATCAAGACAAATTAGTTTTTTTGTACAATAGTTTTATGTAAAATCAGAAATTAAAGTGTTATATAGTAAATACTTTTATCAAAACCATGCCATTATTTGACGTTCTTTTATGAGGGTTTTAAATGGTAAGTGGTGTTACTCAAATCCTTTTACGTGATTTGTGATAGGTCAAATATGCGCAAATGGAAGCTGATTAAAATCAATTAATAATACAGGTATTCGCATAATCGAAAACCAAAGTAACTCAATGGAAGCTGATTAAAATCAATTAATAATACAGGTATTCGCATAATCACATTACATGAAACCATAATATTATCAAACAAAGATTGCCAAACATGCAACACCCTCACTAATTAGATTTTAAAATTTTATCAACAAATCCAAAATTAATATAAAACACACGATTAGAATTGTTGTGACAAAAACTAACATTTCACAGACCCATAATATTGTAGCTAGTACTATAATAAATTGGAACTAAGAATTTAAAAGGAGCAACTCGTAATAATTGGATCATTAAGTCCCTATACTTCATCCATTAAACTATATTAAGCAAAAATGTGCTTTGACATTTCTCCAAATTTTCCACCTTAGGATTCAACCGCATACTTCAAAATAGGTAAACTAAGCATTCCACTCAATCAATTTTTTCTATCAAAAGCCATTTTGAATAGGCATGTGTCTCATGTGTATAATTAAAGAAAATGAAAATTAAATTTAACGTGTACAAAAGAATAATGTAGATGTAAATAAACTTTTAAGATTCCTCTCATCTTTATAGTTATTAATAATTGATAATTAATTCACCCCACTAATTTAACATCTAACTCCTTTCTTAAATGATAATTTTTAGGCTTTTCACTCCATTATTTATGCTACCTATTATCCATGTCAATAAGATTGAGATCCTCGCAAATTTAATTTCATTCTATGAGTGTTATTTTTTTAAGGAAAAATGATGATTAAAAAAACAACACATATCAAAATAAAGCATACATTTGAAAGTTTTTGAAATACTAATTTTTTTTATGAACCTAAAAACAATTAGTCATTTACATTCATGTTGTCAATCTTATAGTTAGTTTATAATATAGTATTGAGTCGAATGAATAGAGTATTTGTTTAAGTAATTCTAATATTTCTCTTCTTAGTCTTCTTTCTTCAATAAACCATCCCTACATAAAAAATAAATCACTTAGTCATTAATTTTTGTTATTAATTTAAGTTTCTCTTAAATAATGGAAGAAAGATGACATTGAGTCTAAAGATGTAAGTATATTTACCTTTGAATAACACAACACCACAAATCTCAATATCCCTAAATAAGAAATAAACAACAAATATGCGAGGTTTAAAAATGTGATGTACTTCATAACCAATGGAAAATAAAATAAATAAATGAATTCTTAATTTAAAACCTTAATACATTTACCTTGTTGCTGATACAATGATAAAAAAAAAGTTAGTGACATATACAATTCTTTTCGCGATAGCGGTACAAATATATTTACTTAAATGTTGTCTCACAAATGTTGTCTTCCGTCAAAAACTTATAGTCAATCTTGTAGTTAGTTTATAATATAGTATTGAGTGGAATGAATGGAGTAGTTGTTTAAGCAATTCTAATATTTTCTTTTTCCATATAGTATTTTTTCTCTAATGAAACATCTCTAGGGAGAAAAAAGGACAAAATCCACCGAGTAATTAATAAGAAATAAAATGGTGAAATTTGATTTACGTGATATTAATCTTATCGTTATTAATTTAAATTTTTCTTTAAATAATAATACAAAAAGGGCATTGAGTCATAAAGATGTAAGTATATTTATTTACCTTCGAATAGCACAATACCACAAATCTTGATAGTTCCTACATAAGAAAGTTTTAAAAAGTGATGAGCAACCAATTGAACTTAAAAACAAACAAATGAATTATTAATTTAAAACCTTAATACATTTACCAAACCTTAATAGATTTACCTACCACAAATCTTGATAGTTCCTACATAAGAAAGTTTTAAAAAGTGATGAGCATTTCATAACCAATGGAACTTAAAAATAAATTATTAAATTATTAATTTAAAACCTTAATACATTTACCTTACCTTAATACACTTACCTTGATGTTGATATAATGATAAGATTTAAAAAAGACTATTTACATATACAACTACGATTTTGTTCGCGATGAGGGCAAAAAAATATTGGCGTGAAATTTGGCTCACAAATGTTGTCTTACATCGAACATTTATATCCAATTGAGGATGCATGTTATGACTTTTGGGTTTCTTTTTATTATTATCATCAAATTTAATATATATAATAATTATGTAGTAAGATTTTAGGACTTTTGAGCATTCTTTTTCATTATTAGCAAATTTAATATAAACATAAATATGGAGCAAGGAGAAATGAAATGTTAAAGGTTTGCTTTAATTTTTTTTTTTTTTTTTTTTGTTGTTGACAAAAGCCACCTTGTTTAATGTTAAATATGTTATTATTTACTCTTAATATTTACAAACTATTTTTTTTAATAAACGGAGTAAATTAGAATTATGTGATATTTATTTGTTTCTTAAAATATTCTAACAATAAACGTCGAAATTTAAAATTTAATATGAATTTTGATTTTAATTGTTGTTTAATTTATCTACAAACTTAAAAGTCCAAAGTTTAATATTTGTTATGCTATTTGCATTTAATATTTCTTTTTTTTTTCTTTTTTACTTTTAAAATTAGAAACAATGATGTAAACTTTGGTGTCAATTTTAATTATAAATTATGAAATTTTAATGTAAATTTGAAAGGGATATATAAATTTTGGAAAAAAAAATATATTTAAATTAATGTCATATAATAATAAGTTGATGATTTATATCACATTAACTCGCCATGTCATATTAAAATTTGCCATGTCATGTGAAGTAAGTGACGTGGCTTTTTGGTAGTGTAAGGTGGCATTTACTACGTGGCATTTTAAGTTCCCCTTTTAATAGTATTGTATAGATTTACTATATATTTGTTTTCTACCCACCCATTTCTCTCTCATCTCACACATTTCACTCTTCTCTTCTCTCAAAACCTCAATAAAAAAAAACCCAAAAAATCCAAATAAATAAAAAAACCCAAAAAATCCAAATAAATAAAAAAAACCCAAAAAATCCAAATAAATAAAAAAAAAACCCAAAAAATCCAAATAAATCATTCATTTCTCTCTTCTTCATTCACCACCACCCACCACTATCCCACCCGACACCGGCCACCGCCCACACCTCTACTTCCACCACCGCCGTCGGTAAATTATACAAACTCGTTTTTTTTTTTTTTTTTCTTTTCCAGATTTTGTGTCTCGGTTTTTTTCGTCACTTTTTTTTTTTTTTTTTTTTTCAGATTTTGTGTTAAATTTGTTGTTTGTGGTCGGTTTATTCTATTTGTTAATTTTTGTTAGTTTTTGTTGTTATTTATTCTTTTCAATCTCTTCTTGTTATACGTTTTTTTTTAAAAAAAATTCGGTTTTTAAATATCGTTTTTTTTTGGTGATATACTTTATTTCATCTAAGATCTACTAAAATATTTTTCATAAAATTTGTTGTTAAATTTTTTATATCAAAATGATATAAATTGACTAAAGTTATACAAATAAGGACTAAAGTTATACAAAAATGGTCTAAAGCTATACAAAAATTGACTAAAGTTATACAAATAAGGACTAAAGTTATACAAAAATTGACTAAAGTTTTACAAATATGGACTAAAGTTATACAAATAAGGACTAAAGTTATACAAAAATTGACTAAAGTTATACAAATATGGACTAAAGTTATACAAATAAGGACTAAAGTTATACAAAAATTGACTAAAGTTATACAAAAATGGCCTGAAATTATACAAATAAGGACTAAAGTTATACAAAAATTGACTAAAGTTATACAAAAATTGACTAAAGTTATACAAAATTTGACTAAAGTTATACAAAAATGACCTAAAGTTATACAAATAAGGACTAAAGTTTAGTCAATTTTTGTATAACTTTAGTCAATTTTTGTATAACTTTAGTCATTATTTGTATAACTTTAGTCCATATTTGTATAACTTTAGTCAATTTTTGTATAACTTTAGTCCAGTTTTGTATAACTTTACTCCATATTTGTATAACTTTAGTCCATTTTTGTATAACTTTAGTCCATAATAGTATAACTTCAGTCATTTTTTGTATAACTTTAGTCCAAATTTGTATAACTTTAGTCCAAAATTGTATAACTTTAGTCCATAATAGTATAACTTTAGTCTAAATTTGTGTAACTTTAGTCAAAAATTGTATAACTTTAGTGCATAATAGTATAACTTCAGTCATTTTTTGTATAACTTTAGTACAAATTTGTATAATTTTAGTCCAAAATTGTATAACTTACACAAATTTGTCAGTGAAGTTGCATTGTATAACTTCAGTCATTTTTTGTATAACTTTAGTCCAAATTTGTATAACTTTAGTTCAAAATTGTATAACTTTAGGAATATAAATTCAGATTTGAAACCAACACAATAAGAAGATGAGATTAAAGTTACTTTAGTCATATAGTCTGTAACTTTAATGTTTGAAGTGTATAACTTTAGTCGTAAATAGTGTAACTTTAGTAGCAGATAGTATAACTTTAGTTATATTTACATATAGTTTTGAAAATTCAAAATAAAAAAAGTGATGAAAGTTGAGAAGAAGAAAACTAGATCTGAAAACTAATAATAAAAAAATAACCAAATAACAATAACAAAAAAAAACCCCATAATAACAAAAACCAAAAAAACCCATAATAACAAAAACCCGTTAATCTAACAAAAAAACTCGTAAATCTAACAAAAATACCAAATATAAAAATAAAACCAAATAACAATAACAAAAAAATAAATAAATAACCAAATCTTGATTCGTCAAAAAAAATTAACAATGAAAAATTTATATATCGTGTGTATAACTTTAATCCACGCAATGTATAACTTTAATAGACAATATGTATAACTTTAGTCATAAAAATTGTAACTTTAATGTTTCGAGGGTCAAATTTTAGTCGTAAATAGTGAACTTTAATGTTTCAAGGGTATAACTTTAGTCATAAAATGTATAACTTTAGTCGTAAAATACAACCACAAACCAAATTCTCAAAAAAAATTAATAGTGTAACCAAATTCTCAAAAAAATTATATATCGTGTGTATAACTTTAATGCACGCAATGTATAACTTTAATAGACAATATGTATAACTTTAGTCATAAAAATTGTAACTTTAATGTTTCGAGGGTCAAATTTTAGTCGTAAATAGTGTAACTTTAATGTTTTAAGGGTATAACTTTAGTCATAAAATGTATAACTTTAGTCGTAAAATACAATAATAAATAAAGTACGGAGGGAGTGAAATTATACTCAATAAACAAATCTTTAAATAAAAAATAAAAAGACAACACAACAAAAACCATAGAATTGACAAAAGACAAAAACATTGACAAAACACAGTAAAAAAAAGACAACACATGAAAAGACAAAAGACAAAAACATGAAAAGACAAAAAAGCAAAAACATGAAAAAAAAAAAAATTGACAAAACAAAAAAACCATCGAAACCCAAAGAAGAAACGAAATCGAAAACCCGCAAAAAGGGAGTGGAGTGGTGGTGAGTTTGCATGAGGTCGTGAATCGGGAGAAAAGGGTGGTGTCGAAAAAACCCACCATACCCAGATCTGAATTTTTTTTCGGCGGTGGTTGGAGGTTGTAAGGTCGGTGGCAGGAGGTTGTGAGGTCGGAAATGGTGGTGGGCTGGGGGCTTGCAGATCCGAGAGAAGGAGAAAGAGGGAGGCGGCAGAAGGAGGTCGTGGTGGTTTTTGGTGGTAATTTTTTTTTTGTTGGTGTGGTGTGGTGTGGTGGTAGAGAGCGTGTGGTGTGGTGGAGGTCGTCAGTGGTGGTATCGGCGTGCGGTGGTTGAAGCCGGGCTAGGAGATGTGGTGGGTGGTTTGGTTGGTGAGTCGTGGGTGATGAGGGAGAGGTTGTTTTTCTTGGTTTTTTTTTTTTTTTTTTTTTTGTTTAGAGAGGGTGGGAGGAAAATGAGAGAGAAAGAGTGAATGAGAGAAGTGAGAGAGGATGAGTGAATGAGGAAATGAGTTGGGAGATTAGAATGGTGGAAGAGTTATACAAAATTAGGAGGAGTTATACAGATATAGGGAGGGAGATTAGGGAAGCTCATTTGTGACCCTTGAATGAGATGTAGGTGATGTTTGGCCTAGTTTATGTGAAATAACTTTTACTTTCTAGAATGAGTTTTTTCATAAACTACTTTTTGAAAAAATTGTGATTGTTTGGCCTAAATTTTGTAAAAGTAGTTTCTTAACAAATTTATGTGTTTGGCCTAATACTGCTTTTTAGTTTTTTTTTAGTTTCCATAATACTAAGAGTTTTTGGGAGAAGTAGAAGCAGAAGCATCAATTTGGTGCTTCTGTTTCTAGTTGCTTTTTATTAACTTCTGACTTTTCAAAAGTAGTTTTTTATCTCCCTAAATTATAGTGTTTGGCTCAACTTCTACTTTTACAATTAGAAAAGCACTTAGAAAGCTTGGCCAAACACCCCCGTAATCTCATCCCTCCATCCCTTCCATCCTAAGGTTCTTATAAGGACTTAGGGACTCATAAGATGTAAGGACCTTATAAGAACCCTTCTCTCTCTCTCTCTCTCTCTCTCTCTCTATATATATATATATATATATATATATATATATATATATATATATATATACTCATGCAATGTAAACAGAAAACGAAAGGTAGTTATCATCCAAACGGAACATAAAGACAAGTATGAAACAATGCAACACGGTTCATAGAACCCGATAAGCATCACGCACCCTGATCGGGGTTAGTGTCCCCGATCGGGGACGTAGCTTTCCCAATTTACGTGTATAAAATTTGTTGAAACTTGGCTATGCACCATCAACCCCGATCGGGGCTAGCAACCCCTATCGGGGTTAGCCTATTTTCCATTTTTCGAGCTACGATAACATCGACTAATTTGCATTGTAACTTATTCTTTAAAATTGCAAATTAAAACTCGTTGATATGAGCGTGTACTCCACACTCCCTAACCCATATTATAACGGTCGAACTTGCTACAATTTTTGGCCAAATCCCGATTGCATTCAAATGATATCGTGATTAACTTAAATCACCAACAAACTTGAGATTTTTTTTGATCTTATATATCTGATAAAAGCTGATAAGGTAAATCAAGTGTTGTGAATGTAGTGGAGAGCGGGTAACCCTCAAACCATGCAATGACATGAATTGCGAGGTCCCGAGTTTGACTCCATACATGAGCAGTATGTGATTATTGCACGGGGACTTTCGGGGTCTGTTAAAAGAGAGTGTCGGCTTACCGTGCTGGCGCGTATCTCTCGGGGGAAAAGCTAATAAGGTAGGCTTTAAATTTAAAAAAACTCATAAAGACTAACCAACCAATACCGTGACACCCTCAAAACCAACACCATCCAATTCACAAACCAACATACATGCCATTCCCGCCGCACCACCCCCACACCTCATCAGCCTTATGATCGGCACCTAATACGCCCCGACTCCTCCATAATCCAAACTATTACCTTTTAGTAATTATTGTGTGATAGACAAAATGATCATTTTATGTTAAATAATAACCATTTTCCGTTAAATCGTGACCACCTTAAAAACAAGCGTTTATTATTATTATTATTATTATTATTATTATTATTATTATTATTATTATTATTATTATTATTATTATTATTATTATTTTTATTATTTTTTTTTTTAATTATTATAAAAGGATGCGCGCAGCTTTCATTAAAAGAAAAATAAAAGTTTACATGAAATTAGTGGGGAGCTGAGAGACAATCTGGGCTCCCACACCCTTAGCAATAGCAAAGCTAAGTCTAGTAAAAATGTAAGCGGCCACCCGAGCCCCCGCATCCTGAGATACGGAGAATTTCTGGATCCGCTTGAGCAAGGCAACAACATCCGAACTCAGCTCCCCAAGTGAAGAGAAAGAGAAAGAGAAAGAAAGGAAACCATAACCCGCTACCGCGCACAAATCCTCATACTTAGCACACTTCCGCTGAGCAGTATCAGCGACAACCCGGCCAGGCACAAAATCCGTCATCCCAGTCTAAGTCAAAGGAGAAGAACCTGTCAAGTCAACGCACACATCACGCCCCCTGTCCCTCCACTTTAGTGCATTTCCCCTCACAAAACCACACTTCACCCTCCTCTTTCATCAACTGAGCCACCATTACCATCCAATCCACCAATCACAATTTCGTCCAAAAGTCCAAATTATACACAAATTCGACATTGAATATATGCAAAGAGAAATCCAAATTCTATGAACTTAAATCATAAATTCAACCCAAAAATCCGCTTCAAATTTGTCGAAATTACAACATACTTAAAGAAAGCCCAAATTGACATCTTTCCCCTATAATTAATTTATGAACTCTAATTGAAAATTCTCCCCAAATTAATATGGGGCTTAAGGTTTCAGAAGCACACACCCACTATATATTGGCGGTGGGTGAGGCCGTGAGGGTCACTTACGGCGAGGGTCACGATGACGCTAGCTGCGGTGAGGTGGTTGTACACCGTTGGAAACGAATGAAAACAAGGGACGAAAAAGGAGAATGTGGTTCGCTAGAGAGGAGAAAGGGACAACAATGGTGATGAGAAGAACAATGGGTGTCGGAGGTAGGGCTGAGCAAAATAAACCGAACCGAATTTTTAAACCGAAACCGAACCGATAATCGAATTAAGAAACCCGATAATTCGGTTTTTTTTTTTCATTGCCGAACCGGTTTTTTTGGGGAAATCCGGTTCGGTTTGGGTCCTAAAAAAGCAAAACCGGGCACCGGTTTTAAACCGGTTTACTTTTTTTCGAAAAAAACAACAAGAAAGAAAACGACTTAAAATAAACAAAGATGTGTGATTTGGTTGAATTAATGGGGATGCACGAAGGTTTACGTAGGAATTTAAGAGTTAGGATGGAGAGGTGGGTTGAAAAGCGTCAATTTGGGGTAAAAAAAGTTAAAACCGGTTTATAAATTCGGATCCGTGTAACCGGTTTTCGGATCTGGTTTTTAAATTGCTAAAAATCCGGCTAACCGGTTTAAAACCGGGGCGGTTTCGGTTTTGGAAAAAACCTGTTTTTGAAAACCGCTAACCGAACCGGTTTTCAAATCCGGTTTGGTTAACCGGTTTTGCTCACCCCTATTTATGACTACCCTTTCCCTCCACTTTAGTGCTGTTCCGGGTGTAATTCCAGAGCAGGTATTGTTACCACCCGTGGCTTGTAGAATGACGTCTTTGCTTGAATCCTCCTCGCGGTCTCCTGAAACGATGAACAAACTGAGGGCTCGGCTTTGGCCGAGCGTACTCACTCCGACGCTCAAGTCAGTAAACTTAGAGAGGTAAGTTGTTGTTACTTGGCTAAGGATGTATTGTAGAGAGATAAGGAAGATATTACCAGATGAATAGTGATTCTTAGGTTAAATTGTGGATCATTTCCTCAATGAAGGTTGAGGAGTATTTATAGACTTTCACCTTTTGTCACGTAGTAGCCAAGTGGCCAAGTGGCTAGCAGGTGGAAAGACCGTTCTACCCTCGGCCGATGGACCCATGTCAGGCCGGCCGAGGGTCTTGGATATGAGTACGCGGATATGCCCGGTGGCTAGTTACTGGCCGAGACCAGTGTGACAGCCGATGGGTGCATCGGCTAGGGTGTCTAAGTCGTTGACTTTCTTTGTGGATACTTTGACCTTGCTCAATATGTTGACTTGGTCGTGTGCGAGAATATGCCCCATCAATTTGCCCCCGCGTAGTCTATGTCGTGGTATGGGCTCCGATGTATGTTGAGCGTATATTCTGCGCAAGTATTTTTTCGAAACTTTTTTCAGATCGCTTCTTCTACCTTGGCCTGGTTACGCTTAGGCCATACCATATCCCCCTCCACATGGATGTGTAGAGGGCATCCGATGTGGAAAAGAGGGTGATTTGGCCGAGACCAGGGTTGAGAGTCTTAGGTTGTTTTTGATTGCCCCTTGGCCGGTGCTTTCTAACTTGGTTGATCATGTGGCCGGCGGAGAGCAGATACTCAGGAATTTGTTGAGGAAGATGAATAGGCAGAGATATGAAGGGGCGTGTTGAAGACGCTTGATCACTGTTGCATTGATTGACGTTCGACTGTTGCAACGATTGACATTCCGTGGTTGCATGTCCGACACGTGTCTGTTCGCTGATTGGCTGACGCTTCATGGGCTGTTCCCTGATTGGTCCTTCTTCATGGGCTTTTCCCTATAAATAGGGCAGTTGTTCCGTGAATTTGGCTACCAATTTCATTTTCTCAAATTTTTCTCCGAAATTTTCATCCCTCTAAACTTTCAAGGGCTTCTTTGTCTTCTAATTTTCAGAGTTGTTACTCCGGCGAGTGTTTTTCTTCAAGGTAAACAAAATTTTCTTTTATTTTGTTAATTGTCGTGAACATGTCTTCGGCCGATGCCGGGACTAGCACTTCTGCGCCGGGGGGTTCCCCGTCGCGTCTTGATGAGGGGGGGATACTAGATGCCATCCCAATAAAGTCTGGGGGCCCTAGGTCTCCTTCTCCTGAAGTTGATCCTCGAATTTTGGAGGAATGGGAGGATGATGATGATGATGATGATGACGATTTCAGTGATGATGCTGGAAGGGCTCATCCTAATGAGGGGAGGCAGTACGTCATGAATCATGGGGACGCCTGTAAGGTCCGCCTTGACCGTGCTTGGACTCATAAGTTCTCCAGTTGTTCCGGCGAGACATTTTTCGAGGGCCATTTCTACTTCGGCAGGGGATACAAAATTGTTGTCCCTGAGGAGGGTCAGTCCGTTTGTTGCCCTCCACCGGGTTGCATCGGCGTATACATGCGGCACTTGGAGTACGGGCTACGATTTCCGTTGAATGAATACGTTATGGCCATTATTAGGGCCATGAACGTCGCCGTGGCCCAATTGCACCCGTTGGCCATTAGGACCATAGTCGGCTTCGTCTGGCTCTGTCTCTTCAAGGGAGAGGCTCCAACGGTTAATTTATTCCGTCGTCTTCACCATCTTAAGCCGTCGTTTTTTGGTCGCGTCGGATGGTACAGTGTGCAAATGGAGCCGGGTTATGTCTCTGTTGATAAACTTTCTTCCTGCAAAGACTGGAAAGGTCGGTGGGTGTATGTTGAGGTGCCGAATGACTATCCGCTGCCCCGGTTTTTCCAGCACCAAGTTAATTTGCGGTGCGAGACTAAAGCAGAGCATGACAGATGGGTCTCCCGGAAAAAGCTTAAGATGGACGCCAGCAAGGTTCCTCTTAAGGCGGATGAGAAGCTGGCGATGAGGCTTTTTGAGGCGGACAAGAGTGGGGTGCCGAAAAGATGGATTCCCCAAACGCAGATCATTCTTCAGGATGAGCCGCTCTGCCATGTCGGCCTCATACCGGCCCTAGCGCAGGGTGAGTGGGGTCGGTGTGAGGCCCATCTCTGCTCTCAACGTTTCTGTTTGAACTTCGATTTATTTCTTCTTCATAACTCTTGCCTTGTTTCCTTTGCAGACCACTTTGGACCGGACCTGTCTGAGGATATCCTTCGGAGGATGGGGCTGAACAAAGATAAGACCGTTGCTGATTTGCACCCTAAGGCTTTAACCCGTGACCGCAGAACGTCGCCGAATGATCTCATGGATCAACAACTGAAGGGCTTGGATATGGAGGCGGCCCAGGCGAAGGTTGTTAGTAGCATGGCGCGTCGGACGCGGAAAACAAAGTCTTCGGCGGCGACGGCGTCGACACCGGTTCCGCCTCCCATCCCCCCCCCCCCTTAAGAAGGAGACGGTGGAGATCGTTGATATTACCGATGGTGGGGACTCTGATGCGGAGGAATCTCCCCTTGTCCGTAAGAGGAAGGAGCCGACTCCATCGCTGAATAACCGCCCGACAAGAAATGCGTCCTCCGGCCAAGAAGGCCAAGCACGTACGTATCTATCCCGTGGCCCAGATTTAACCTTAGGTTTATTACGCGTTCCGATGTCGGGCTCTTCGGTATGTCCATGTATGTTGACATGGATGCTTTAATTAAATTTCGTGCAGATCACTCGTTATCGGCCGTTGCTCTTAACGAGGGAAAATGAGTGGAGAAAAGCCCGTGCGGTGGTGATCATAACGTCACTATTGTCTCTTCATCACGAAGGCTTCCCGGCAAGTGCGGTGGTGATCAAAGCGTCACCATTGACTCCTCATCCTGAAGGCTTAGTCTCCCGACTTATAGTGGAAGGCACGAAGGCGATCAAGGAGGTGGCGAGGTGGAACGAGCTGACCGGTGCTCGTATCATAGAGCAGGAGAAAGCCGTGGCTCAATCTGTATTTGAGCTTAATGCTACTAAGAAGGTGGCCGTGTCGGTGAAGCTGGATCTCCTCAATGAGCAGAGGCTTAGGGGAGATGCTGAGAAGGCGCTCTTGGCTGAGAAAAAACTCCGGGAGGACGCTGAAAAGGAGGTCCTTGCTGAGAGAGCCAAAGCCGAGGCTGCGGCGGCGGCAAGCCGCTAAGTGTTGGAGAAGTGTAACCTTGTTCAGAGGCACGCCGACCTTTATCTCCAGCAGAGGAACGAAATCAGGGGCCAGTTTCAGATCCAGGGGAAGATCATTCGGAGCAAGGAGGCCATCATCAGACAAAAGGAGGAGGACATTGAGATGCTCCAAACCGGCATGCTTCCTGAGATGTGCGCCCAATACCGGGATCTGGCCGAAGAAGCTGCCAGGGAGGTGATTGGGGAGCTCTTCCCTCTTGATGGCTCCTTTCCATGGGACAAATTTGACGAGCTGTTTGACGACAAGCTCGAAGCTAAGGAGAAAGCCGTGGAGGAGAAGGCCAAAGAGGCGGTGAGGGTGAAGATAGAGAAAGAGGCGGCCGCAGAGAAGGCGGCTCTCGCTGAGAAGGCTAGGGCGGCCAAGAAGGAAGCCGAGAGAATGAGGGCCGCCGAGGTCAGCCGAGGCTAAGGCCGAGGTCAAGCCGAGGTCGCTAAGAATTCTTTGGGTTGCCCATAAAAGAAGATCTTGCTACCGCTGCGATGGGCAAGAACAGGCATAGGGAGACGGGCGGTCGTCACCGAGGCTCACCCCGGCGTCTCGGATAGCTTCAAGTTTGTTCGGGAGCCAATTATTAAGCCCTTCCTCCCTGCCATCTTTTGGCGCTTTAAATGACATATTTGTAACTTTTTGCTTTTCTTTTCCCTGTATTTGTACAACTTTGGTAGGTTGTGTTTTGGCTTATCCCTATGGGGACGGCCGTCGTCTGTATTCTCCTCACTTGTAATTTGTTATTATTTTCAAGAAGAATTCGTTTCTTTTGCCTTCGGCTTGGCCGAGGTCTTTACCTCACTTTGAGCTTCCTTGCGCTAATAGTTGAGCGTATCAACTGTACTTAGCGTCTTTACTTTGCCTCTGGCTTGGCCGAGGTCTTTACCTCACTTTGAGCTTCCTTGCGCTAATAGTTGAGCGTATCAACTGTACTTAGCGTCTTTACTTTGCCTCTGGCTTGGCCGAGGTCTTTTTCGTCGAGTCGTCTTTTTGCTTCCGCCTCGGCTGGCCGAGGCGGTCTAAATGCGCATCCCAAGCTGTGTTTAAACGCTTTTAAGGCGTTTGATCGCTTTGCGAGTATCAAGCTGCGCTGGCCGTGAATCGCGGCGTCTGCTTCTACGAGGGTGATTGCCGCTCTTGTCGGTGTGCTTGATGTGAGTGGCGTCTATTTCTTGATGATGATGGCGTGGCGTCTACCACTTGAGTGACTGCGACGACGTCTACCTCTTGGGTGATCGCTAGTGGCGTCTACTACTTGGGGTGACTGCGACGGTAATCTGCTTCTTGTTGATGACTGCCGCTCTTGTCGATGTGTGATGTGAGTGGCGTCTATTTCTTGATGATGATGGCCGTGGCGTCTACCACTTGGTGAGCTGCGACGGCGTCTACCTCTGGGGGGTATTTCTTTGTGGCGTCTACTACTTGGGGTGGCTGCGACGGTAGTACGCTTCTTGTTGATGACTGCCGCTCTTGTCGATGTGACAGTGTGAGCTAGCGTCATTTCTTGATAATGGCCGTGGCGTCTACCACTTGAGTGGCTGCGACGGCGTCTACCTCTTGGGGTGAGTGCCGTGGCGTCTACTACTTGGGGTGACTGCGACGGTAATCTGCTTCTTGTTGATGACTGCCGCTCTTGTCGATGTGACAGTGTGAGCTAGCGTCTGTTTCTTGATAATGACGGCCGCTCTTGTCGATGTGACAGTGTGAGCTGGCGTCTATTTCTTGATGATGACGGCCGTGGCGTCTACCACTTGGAGTGACTGCGACGGCGTCCACCTCTTGGGGTGACTGTCGTGGCGTCTACTACTTGGGGTGACTGCGACGGTAATCTGCTTCCTGTTGATGACTGCCGCTCTTGTCGATGTGACAGTGTGAGCTAGCGTCTGTCTCTTGGTAATGACTGCCGCTCTTGTCGATGTGACAGTGTGAGCTGGCGTCTAATTCTTGATGATGACGGCCGTGGCGTCTACCACTGGAGTGATCTTGTGACGGCGTCCACCTCTTGGGGGTGGCTGTGGCGTCTACTACTCGGGGTGGCTGCGACGGTAATCGCTTCTGTTGATGACTGCCGCTCTTGTCGATGTGACAGTGTGAGCTGGCGTCTGTCTCTTGAGGGTGACTTATGGAAAAATGAACACTTTGGTGAAAAACTTGGATTATTCTACATTAGATTTAAACATGCGTCGGGGTGTCTCATGTTGTCTTGGACACCTCCGCCGCTATACAGAGTCTTTCCCGAGGTTGTCACTGTCCTCAGGTGTCTTGACAGGGTCAGCTTCTCCTAATGCTCCGTTCAAGTTTCTTGGGGTCACAATTTGGGCCCTGGTCTCCTGGATGGTTTCCGCCGCTCTTGTCGGCGTGCGGTGTGAGAGCGGCGTACTCAATTAGGTCCGGGAGCATCTTCGGTTTCTTTGCATCAACCACATGTCCCATGATGGTGACCTGGTCGCGACGGCGGAGTGTCTGGTATTATTGGCATCCGTACTCGGTTGAATCACTTGGCCGGCGGAGGGTTGCACAACTCAGATTTGTGGATGGTATCATCTTGGTAGAGTTCGGTTTAGTCGATCCACGAATACCTCTTGTTGTTTCGACATCTTCTTAGCTTTTTGGGGTGGGTTTTTTTGTTTATATTTTTGTTTGGGAATGAATGTGACTAGCTTCTAGTGTCTTTTCCCCAGACGGCGGCGCCAATTGTTCGGGTGTAATTCAGAGCGGTATTGTTACCACCCGTGGCTTGTAGAATGACGTCTTTGCTTGAATCCTCCTCGCGGTCTCCTGAAACGATGAACAAGCCGGGGCTCGGCTTTGGCCGGCGTACTCACTCCGACGCTCAAGTCAGTAAACTTAGAGAGGTAAGTTGTTGTTACTTGGCTAAGGATGTATTGTAGAGAGATAAGGAAGATATTACCAGATGAATAGTGATTCTTAGGTTAAATTGTGGATCCTTTCCTCAATGAAGGTTGAGGAGTATTTATAGACTTTCACCTTTTGTCACGTAGTGGCCAAGTGGCCAAGTGGCTAGCAGGTGGAAAGACCGTTCTACCCTCGGCCGATGGACCCATGTCAGGCCGGCCGAGGGTCTTGGATATGAGTACGCGGATATGTGCCCCGGCTGGCTAGTTGCCTGGCCGAGACCCAGGTGACAGGCCGATGGGCTGCATCGGCTAGGCTGTCTAAGTCGTTGACTTTGCTGTGGATACTTTGACCTTGCTCAATATGTTGACTTGGTCAGCGGTGCAGAATATGCCCCATCAATTGCATTTCCCCTCACAAAACCACACTTCACCATCCTCTTTCATCAACTGAGCCACCATTACCATTCAATCCACCAATCACAATTCCGTCCAAAAGTCCAAATTATACACAAATTCGACATTGAACATATGCATAGAGAAACCCAAATTCTATGAACTTAAATCATAAATTCAACCCAAAAACCCGCTTCAAATTTGTCGAAATTACAACATACTTAAAGAAAGCCCAAATTGACATCTTTCCCCTATAATTAATTTATGAACTCTAATTGAAAATTCTCCCCAAATTAATATGAGGCTTAAGGTTTCAGAAACACACACCCACTATTGGCGGCGGGTGAGGCCGTGAGGGTCACTTACGGCGAGGGTCACGATGACGCTAGTTGCGGTGAGGTGGTTGTACATCGTTGGAAACGAATGAAAACAAGGGACGAAAAAGGAGAATGGGGTTTGCTAGAGAGGAGAAAGGGACAACAATGGTGATGAGAAGAACAATGGGTGTCAGAGACTCGGAGGCGTGAATGGTGGTGGGGATAAGGGAAAAAACAGGGGCAGTGCATGCAGTGGTGGTGTATATATTGGTGGTCGGAAATGGCAAAAAACGAAGTGGGAATGGTGCTTTTGTGGATTGCCATTATTAGACAGAAAAATATTTAACCTGACTAGTAGGTAAACGGTTTTCCAAGTGCAATATGAGAAAAATGGATTAATAATACTTCCTCCAATCCAATTAAACTACCTACTTGCTTTTGGGTGGTCTTCAAGACGACACTTTGACCGTATTTTTCTTCCTTTGTAGATAGTTTTTTTTGCAAAAAATATAATTTATGAAAGATATTTTCATAACACAAAATCTCATTGAAGACGGCACGTATCCGTCACTTTGGAGTGACGGATACCATTTTCTCTCACAAATGACCCAAATAGAGGAGAGAGGGAAGCACATGGGAGTGCCCCCACCTTGTCTCCCCTATCCGTTTTGTGAGTGGCATTACCCGTCACTTGCTCCGACCCGTCTTCAACAAGACTAACTGTTTTCATAATACAACGAAATATGTAAATTTTATCCAGGGACGACCCATAGCATGAGCATTTCGGCTCGCTGCACCGGGCCCCAACAGCGTTTGGGGCCTCATTTGGAAACAATTGCCTATTTAGTTGAATTACATGTAAACGTCCTAAATTAATAGATTGGGTTTGTTTGGCAGAGTGGTAGAGGCAGGTAAAGATAATGACGGTTGGGGATCGATTCCCATAGCTATTTTTTTACATACTTTATTTTTTGTTGTTTTCATGCCCTTCACTTCCACGAACAACTTAACCTTGTCCAACGGACAACTTAGCTTATTTGACCAAAGTAGCTTATTTGACCAAAATTTCAGCTACCTGATTTTTTTGCAAGTATTTGGCAAGTAACTTATTTGGTCAAATAAGGTACCTGAAATGAAATACTACCTCAGGTAGCATTTGAGAAATCAGGTACCTGAAATGCTTTATTTTCCATTTTTTACCCTTTTATTCTATAATATTAAATAATTTTCAAATCCTTTTACGTCATTTTACCAAAATCAACTACCTTTTCAGCTAGTTTGCAAAACACATTTTTATATAATCAGTTACCTTATCAGCTCATAATTTTCAGCTACCTTATCAGTTACCTTTTCGGAGTTTCGATTAGTTTTTCGGTTTTAGTACCTTTTCGGAGTTTACCCTACCTTTTAGGGTAGTTTTCTTAAATGAGCCTTAGTTGATGAATTTGATGACTGACTCGCACACTTAATATTCTTTCGATCTTTTAATTAGTCTAAATTTATCATTTTGCTTCAGTTCTTTCTTTTAATCTCTTTAGTGGTTATCGTCCGTAAGTTTTAAAAATCATTTGTATGAATTTAATCAAATGGTAATTATTGAATGAGACGGTCTCATACTATGAGAAGGTCCTATCATGTAAACGAACCGTCTCAGGATGTAAGACCGTCTTATTATATAATTTGTGTTAACCAAAATAATACGAGTATGATTATAGTTTATGATTAAAATCAATTCATTGGCGTGTTTTATCCTATTCACATAATTAAAGAGTTTGAATACTGCACCCTCCTCAGATATTAAGGGTTTAATTTTCTTATTACTATAAGAAAAATACGAGGTTATCATCAAAAGGGCCTCCGAGTAATATTTGGAACAGGGCCTCAACATTCAATTGGCCGCCCCTGATTTTATCGTTCAAAGTTTTATATTTTTCTGTGGGTTAACGGTCAAACTTACCATAAACTTTTCAAAGTTTAATCTCCAAAAAGCAAGTGGGTAGTTTGGATTGGATTGGAGGGAGTACAATTTATTCTAAGGCTCCGTTTGACAAGACATTTCAGGTACCTAATTTGGTCAAAGTAGATTATTTGAACAAAATTTCAGGTACCTTATTTTTTTGTAAGCGTTTGACAAGTAGCTTATTTAACAAAATAAGCTACCTGAAATGAAATGCTACCTAAAGTAGCATTTAAGATTTCAGGTACCTGATTTAATTTTTCTGTTTTTACCCTTTTAAATCTATACTATTACATAATTATCATATCCTTTTACGTTATTTCATCAAAATCAGTTACATTTTCAGTTAGTTTGTCAACACTTTTTTATATAATCAGATACCTTATCGGTTCCTAATTTTATTACCTTATCGATTCCTTTTCGTTTTGATTAAACTTTCCGGTTTTATTCCTTTTCGATTTTTGGTATCTTTTAATTAGTTTTATCAAACAGAAACCAAGATTAAATGAATCTCATTATTATGAGAGAACCACCCATAGTTGAGACTATCCTTGTGTTGCGTCCTTTTAAAAAACTGGAAAGCGTTTACCCATGAATTTGCCTTGGGTACTCCACCCACTCGTCCACTCCCAGGTCCTATCAACACCTCGTGCCTTGTTTAAAACCAAAAGTGAAGTATAAATTGACTTGATAACGCAACACTTGGCAACAGGATCTCGCAGGACACCACGGTGTTTAACTTAGCTAGCAATCCTCACGTTAAAGACATTCACAGAGCATATTGTTATATTGGCAACACCGAGATTTTCACCATACATATAAGCAATAAAGCAAAGCATCATAATGCAACACAATAATACCAACAAGCTTTTGATGGCCTAGCCTCACAGCATCGGAATAAATATAAAATGAAGCACGTTCTGAAGATGAACCGAAATATTGATCTTCAGTCATCTTCGTCGATCATCGTCGGCGGCATACTACAAGCATTTACATAGAACGACTTTTCTACAACCGTAAAAGAAATCATATATTCAAGATCTTCATTGGAAATAGTCCTGCTTTAAAAGTGAGCATTTACTCGGTATGCGAACTCCAATAGATCAGTCCACTGCAAGAAAAAAATAAACAAGGGAGAAGAAACAGGTTGGAAATGCAAATT